>NW_026061743.1:0-149608 GCF_023897955.1 Schistocerca gregaria | reverse complement strand
AGAGGGGTTTAGTTGAGGCAGGAGGACGTGGGGTATTTCAGGTCGGTTTTGGGCGATAGGGGTGTGGTGACGGACGAGCTGGCGCTGTCCGCTATGAACGAGGATTGGATGGGGAGGTACAGGGGTAGTTCGAGGGTCGCGTTGCGGCCGGAGACGACGGAGCAGGTGTCTCGGATTCTAGAGTACGCGAACAGGAGGCGTCTCGCGGTGGTGCCTCAGGGGGGGAACACGGGGTTGGTGGGGGGGAGGCGTGCCGGTGCATGACGAGGTGTTGTTGTCGATGTCTCGGATGAACCGGATTTTGGACTTTGAGCCCGTGACGGGCGTTTTGAGCGTGGAGGCGGGGGGCGGTGCTGCAGAGAGTGAACGAGTACTTGAGTTCGGTGGAGCACGTGTTTCCGGTGGATTTGGGGGCGAAGGGGAGCTGTCAGGTGGGGGGGAACGTGGCGACGAAACGCGGGCGGGATTCGCCTGTTGAGGTATGGGTCGTTGCAGGGGAACGTGTTGGGGTTGGAGGTGGTGTTGCCGGATGGGAGGGTGATGTCGGAGATGAACAAAATGAGGAAGAACAACACGGGGTTGAATTTGAAGCAATTGTTTATTGGTTCTGAAGGTGTGTTGGGCGTGATTACGGCGATGACGGTGTTGTGCCCGCCGTTGTATAGGAGCGTGAACGCGGTATTTTTGGCGTTAGAGTGTTTTGAGCGGGCGAAGGAGTTGTTTTTGCAGTCGAAGAGGTGTTTGGGCGAGATTATGTCGGCGTTCGAGTTCATGGACGGTTTGTCGGTGGAGTCGACGTTGTCGGCGCACGGGGGGCGGATTAGGTGGCCGCTATCGAGTCGGGGGCCGTTTTACGTGTTGATAGAGACGCGGGGGTCGGAGGAGTCGCACGACAGGGAGAAGGTGGGTTGTTTTTTGGAGAAGATGGTGGAGGACGGGGTGATCTTGGACGGGGGTGATGGCGCAGAGCGAGTCGCAGCTGGAGGAGTTGTGGTTCATCAGAGAGAGCATCCCGGAGTCGTTGGCGAGGAGAAACAAGGTGTACAAGTATGACATTTCGTTGCCAATTGACAAGTTTTACCGTCCGGTGGAGCTCGTGCGAGAGCGTCTTTTGTCTCGCGGCATTGACGTGAAGGTGGTGGGATACGGGCACTTTGGCGACGGGAACCTGCACCTGAACGCGTTTGAGGGCGGATACCGCGCGGAGACGATGGAGGCGCTGGAGCCGTTTATTTACGAGTACACGTCGGCGTGCGGGGGTAGCGTGAGCGCAGAGCACGGGATAGGGCTGGCAAAGAGTCTGGTACCTGGGGTACGGGCGGTCTGGAGTGTCGGTGGAGGTGATGGAGGGTTTGAAGGACGCGTTTGACCCGAACGGGATCATGAATCCCTACAAGATGCTTTGGAGAGGTTGGCGCGAGCGAAGTGTGTAGCGATTTTTTTTTTGTTAAAATTTTTTGACGTCAGGCGTCAATGAGATATATAACTTGCGCGACACGCGTGGAAGGTGCGCGCGTATTTGACCTGAGAAGGAGTTAGTTTGGACGATCGTGCGCGATCGAAGAGGTCGCAGGTGGCGTAGTAGTTGCCCTGTCGCGTGTGCGCGGGGTAGGTAGAAGCGGAGAAGGGTTGCTGGGTTCGGGGCGCGAGGGCTCGACCGCCGGCCGCTAGGAGTGGTGCGACATGAGCTCGTGGTCTGGGAACATCCTCTGCAACTGGAGGCGGATTCGAGGTAGGTGGGAGAGGGGGTCGTTCTGGCGTCGGTGCGTGCGTGCGCGTGTATTTTTTTTTCGAGACGAGGGGCTGAGGGTGCGAGTTTGCGGGGGGGGGTGTGTGCAGAGCGCGGTGGATGTGGAGGGAACGACGCGTGGGGGAACCCCGCGATACAGAGCGTGTTCAGCGACAGCCTGCTGTCGCGGCTGAAGGTGGACAGGGCGCTAGGTGCGTGAGGGAGAGGGGTGCGGCGGAGAGAGGGGGGAGTCGTGTGCTGACGAGGGCGTTGTGCGAGCAGAGCTAGGGGGGGGGTGCGAGGAGCCGAGGAGCCCGATATACGCGCTGAGGTACGACGGGACGGGAGAGTACCTGGCGTCTGGAGACAAGGGGGGGCGTGGTGAGGCTGTGGGACGCGAGAAGGAGCAAGAGAGAGAGCTTGGTGAGGAGTTGGAACGCGGGGGGGAGGGGTGCCGATACTGTGGTATGTGTGTGTGGATGTGTGCGCGCTCCGTGTGTTGTATGTGTGTGTGCGGGTGTGTGCGGGAGAAAGAGGTGTTGACCACTGAGCTGCGAGGGCAGCGTCGATTTTTTGGAGGAGAGGGGAGCGCAGGAGAAGGTGGTGGTGAGCGGTGGCTTGAATCAGAGGGTGTGCGTGTACCACTCTGGGTCTAGGGACGCGTTGCCGCTGAGGCAGTTTTCGTGTCACGGGGGGGTCGGTGAGGAGTTTGGCGACGATAGGGGGGGGACGTGCTGTTGTCCGCGGGGGACGACGGCACGGTGAGGCGGTATGACATGAGGGAGGCGCACATGTGCGGTGGGTACGGTCAGGAGTGCGGCAACGCGATAGTAAGCTTGCACCGGAGAGAGAGCCGGTCGCGTCGTTTTTTTTTTGAACGTCATGTTTGGGGCGATGTCGACGAGGGTCGAGGTCTACGCGTTGGCGGTGCACCCCAGCGAGTCTTACTATTTCGTGATAGGGGGGAGCGATCGCTTGGTTCGCCTGTACGACATGAGGATGCCGCAGAGTTCGGAGGAGCCCCGCCTGGGGCTGCCGTTGGTGCACGCTTGGCTTCCTGGGGAGTGGACGGGCAGGGGGGGTTGGTGGAGCATGGCGCAGGTGACGGGACTTGCATGGAGTTACGACGGCAGTCGGATAGCCGCGTCCTACTCGGGCGACCGGATTTTCATCATCGACGCGGCGGAGGCGTTCAAGAGAGGTCTGGGCACCGCCGCGCCGGAAGGCGAGTGCAGGGCGAAGAGGCGGAGGTGCCCGGCTCGAGACGAGGGGGATGGGAGGTCGGCGGAGCTCGACTCAGGAAGGAGAGGAAGGGGTGGCGTCGACGCGGCGCAGGACGACGTCGATTACCGCCACCGTCGGCGCCGCCGACACCGCCAGGACGTGTTGGTGGCGGCGGCGTGTTCAGAAGAGGTCTTGACTCGCGAAGAAGACGACGACCAGCGAGCCAGGCTCCGAGCGACGTTTTTGTCCTCAACGTCCTCATTGATGGCCGAAGCGCCGTCCATCACCGTGTCGGACACCTCTTCTGAAGAGGGCGCGTCTTCGGAGAGCAGTCGCACGGCGTCTCGCGTCGCGTCTCGCGCCTCGTCGTCTCGCGACGCGCCGGACTCTCCGGAGATGGGCGACGAGGGCTCTCTGTTCCGAGGGGAGGAGTCGACGCCCTCCGGCGCGGATAGGTGGGACTTGTCTCTGGACGGAGAGGACGACGGTTCGGGTCCGTCGCTAGGAAATTTTTCTGAGTCGTCGTTTTATTCTTCCGACTCGCCCGACGACCTACTTCAGGGCCCGCCCGCCGGGCTCCCCGCCGGCGCGCCTGGGTCCCCCTCCGGCAGCGAGTCCTCGACTTCGAACGGGCTGCTGTCGTTCCTCCAGAGGAGCAGCGTGTTGCTGTTCCCCCCTCGCGCCGGCGCGGCCCGCTCTCGGTGGAACCGCGCGCTGTACGGGTACCAATGCTGGAATCTGATCTCGATGGAAGACATTCGACTGGCGGACCGCCGGATGCTGGGCGTGATGACCGGCCACATCAATCTCGCCACGAAGAACCTTCAAGTTTTTTTTTTTGGCGGGGCACGTCACGGCTGTCGAGAATACGTCGTCTCGGGCTCCGACGACGGCGGAATCTACATCTGGAGCCTGTCGTCGATGAAAATCGTCCAAGTGCTGACCGAGAGGAAAGACGTGGGACTAGTCGTCCCCCATCCCTGCTCCCTTCAACTCGCCTCGAGCTCGAACGGAGAAATCTCGTTCTGGACGCCCATCGGGCCGCCCACCTCGAGGGTGTCCCGTCTAGAGCGTAACTTCCTGAGGGCCACGATGAACAGCTTCTTCGTGGAAAACGCGACCTCCGTCAGCACCTTCTCCAGGGTGGTGCTGAGCATCGACGAGGCCTCCGCGCCCCTGCGGACGTCGGACACCTCGGCGGACCCAACCCGAGACCGCGGCGCGCGGCGTCCGGGCGTCGTGCTCGGGTCGGCGGACGGCCCGGAGTCCGTCGTGATTCTCGACGCGCCCGCCCTCGGCTGCATCATCCAGTGATAAGGAGCGGCGCGCCGCAGCGCGCACGTTGGGCGTGCGTTGTGTACATATACGCACCCGCGATATCAGTCAATGCGTTCCGCGATGCGTTCGTTTGTTTCGCACGGTGCGTTTCACAGCGCGCGCTTCTCTGTTTTTTTTTTTTTTTTCGAAAATCGGCGGGAGACAGATTTTCGGTACAACGCTTTTTGGTTCGCATTCCGACTCTCTGCGCCGTCTTGTTTGCAGAGAGATGGCCGACGCCTTTCAAGAAGGGGAGTCCGCCGGCGCTGAGAAGCCGGTGGGAGAGGATTACTATGACAGCCTGGCCGAGAGCGCGGCCGATGAGCAAGCAGCGGAGGTAAGCGCGCGTTTTGTGTATTCTGCCGATGAGCGTTCGTTGCATTTTTTTTTTTTTGCCGTGCCGACGTGAGAGAGAGAGGCGTTTTTCGTTTGATTGATACATGCGGTGTTCACGAACAAAAGGTGGTGGAAGAGGATCCCGAGCTCCAGGCCCTCAGAAAGGTCCTGGACCAAGAGAAAAAAAAGAGTAAGGCTTTAGAAGAGCACAAGAGAAAGTTAGAGGAGGAGACAAAGAAAATGCAAGAATTGCAAAAAGAGCTTCAAAGCGCGTCGAGAAAGCTGAACAGCGAAGAAGCTGACTCCAGATCTGTGCATGTTGGATGTGTATGTGTTAACACGATTTTTGCAGCCGCGCGCCTTTCACAGCTTTTTACAGCTTTTTTTTTCAAGGTCGACTACAGCGTAGAGGCGTCCGAACTAAGAGGGCACTTCGAGTCGTGCGGTGAAATTCTTCGCATCACCATTTTGTATGATAAATACACGAACCAGCCTAAGGGGTACGCGCTCGGTGCATGGGGAGTCCTTTCTTTTTCGTTTTAGGAGCTCTGTCTGATGAACGTTGGAAAAAGCTTTGCGTATGTAGAATTCGCGGACAAATCCTCCGTCGCTCGGGCGCTGAACCTGAACGACAGCATACTGAAGGGCCGAGCACTGAAGGTCAGTGCGAAGAGAACGAACATCCCGGGCCTCTCCAAGACGAGACACGCCCACCGGGGCGGGTATGGCGCCTACGGATATCCCCCCTACTACTTCAGGGGCCGGGGCAGGGGACAAATGAGGGGCATTCGCGGACGAGGAAAAGGCTTCTGTCCATATTAGCACAAGAAAAAAAAAAAAAACCTATACCATTGTATATGCCATATGTGCATGTTATGTGTATCAAAAGTGTGTACGATTTTTCTAATGTGCCAAACGTGGCGTTGCAAGCTCAATCGCAGGGGCGCTCTTTCGCGAGTCCCGTCTCGTCCCTCACTGCGGCGTTTCCCTTCTGGCCGGCGCCACCATGTTAGCGATCGACCACGGACTCGACGGCTCCGGGAACGGGCGCTGGACAGCCCTCTTCAAGATGTGGGACTTGAACAGAGGGTTCGCCCACAGGCGGCTCACCGACATGAGCCCCTGTGTGAGCAGCGGAACGGCCGTGTTGAACTTGTAGCTGATGAACCCAATAGCCGCGATCTGAATCAGCGTGCTGTTTTGGTGCGCGCGACGTGTTGTACAATGAGTATTTCCGAATTCAAAAAAAAAAAAAAAGCGGTGGACGCACCCCTTGAAGAACAGCGTGTTCCATGTCATCAAATCATATTCCATGACCGATATGAGCTCCGTGCTACCTTGCTATCAGTACGATTCAAACGAACGAAATTGAGGGAATCTTCATGTACCTTTGTGTAGGGCCATGTTGATGGATTCGCGCCTTTATCATCTTCGAGTCGGCCCTCTTGCGAATGAGGTAATAGATGTATAGAAGCACGGACACGATAGCGACCTGGAGGATGCCGAAGCAAACTTGCACCGTCATGATGCGTCTTTCTGTCCACGTTACGAGTCTAGAAATCCAGACCACCGAAAAGACGAGGACCATAGAAAGTAAGTCGCTCATTTTTAGGGGCGGAAGGAATGGATTAGAGAGAAAAAGGCGTACGGGTATATATATAATTTATTTTTTTTTCGACGGCGATCACTTTTTATACGAGAGGCACTGGAATTTATTTTGTTGCCCTGCGTGCGCAACGACGCGCAACCGTCAATCCCATTCGCTATCATCCGCGCCCTGCTGATTGGACGACGTGTCTACATGGCCCTTCATGTATTCATCTGTCGACTTCGCGATTTGAGCGAGAAGGTTCTGATTTTCCATGCCCTCGAAGTGGAACATGTCGCATCGAGAGACTTTCGCCACGAAAACGGAATTTCCCTTCGTGCGAAGGATGATCTTTTCTCCATCTCGGAGAGGGGAGTTTTTGACCATGTCCGGGTCCACAAAGAAGGCGAAGGAATGGGGAACGGTGGGATGGGTCAGTGGCAGAAGATCTTCAGCGCATAAATCGGGTGGAATCACTTGGTTCGACTGTCTGCCGAGCAAAGCGCACAGCTCAGACTCTGACAATTTGGTGGGGGCATCCTCCATCATATCTGTGATGATTTCTTCATTACCATACTTGTTGACAACGCGTCTGTGAGCGGCCGCCACCTCCACCAGGAACACTTAAAAACCACTTCATCAGCACTTCCGAAAAAAAAAGCGCAGCTTGGCGTCGTCAAAAGCAACGAACGTACCCAAATATCGATGAATATCGATTTTCGAGGTCATGATGTGAAACCGCTGGGTCCGGATGGTTCCCAAAACCAATATGCCATCCCCACCTTCTGTGTAATTATCTTCCCTAAATTCTTCAACGTAACTCGACGTCGACGCGATTCTAAGCATGATACTAGCGTCGACAAAACTGCTCTTTTGCCTCGCCGATTGAAAAAAAAAATTATTAAAAAAAAAATCTGCAATCACCGCATCCTAACTTTTCATTCAGTCGTCGAGGATCAGGGAGAACCTCCTGATCAATAACAGTCCGAGCATCAAAACCAAAAAAGTCAGCAGCACATCGAGGATTAGTGCCAATCTTTGCAGAGAGAAGCTATGCCAAACTGAAGGAACGACGCAAATTGGCGGGGCTTGTTCGTAGGCGCGAGAAGACGAGTGCTCGTTGGGATGTTCGTGCTCTCTAATCGAATCGCCATTTCTTTGGTGAACCGGAATAGCAAGTACTGACGGACCTGGAGGATTCTGAAGTAAATGCGTATTTTCTTGAGAAAAATCGTTTATATCTTCGAATTTCCATCTATCGCTCTCGTCCACAGACGGAGATTTCTCAGCTTCTGCCAGGTGCCAAGGCTCTCCCTCCACGGAAACACCGCATTCGGATGATGCGAAGCCATCCGCTGAAGCTCTACTGTCCGAATCTCCCTGTGCTCATCGTTAGAGACCGTAAAAGGAGTTTCACGAAAAAAACAGAAACGTTTACCTCTTCTTGACAATTCGGTCCTTCTTCGAACGCCCTGTCCGTCTCCGATTGCGACATCGAGGTGTGCAACCCAAACGGTGCGATGTGTTTATTTGGCGTAAATTCAACCAAATATTTTCGAATCGCTGCAAATTTTGGTTTTTCTTTTTTTTTTTTTCGCGGTACCACTTCTCTGCGCGCCCCGTTATTGCTGACCGTCCAATAAACCGCGTCGTGGCTAGAGAGCACGCCTCGAGCCGTGAATGACACTCCTCCTCGACGAGCCGCGTCCGAAAAAGACGCTCTAAAAAAATTAACCCTCAAAAAAAAAACATTTTTTTCCTCGCTATTGTGTCAATCATGTTTTTTGTAACCGTCACGAATGCTGAGCATGTTTTTTAGAAATAAACGCGTTCGCAATTGTCTGTTGGACCAACAAGAGAATCCCCCCTCCGGGGCCAAGACGAAGGACTTTGGGCACATACCCCTTCCACAGAGAGCGCAATCCCTCCGTTTTAGACAAGTGTATCAATGATACCCACGTCCAAGGAATGGCTCCTGAGCTGTTTTGAAACCGGCTTTTTACAACGTCTGAAAAAGGAAAATCAGCGACCAGCTCAGCACAACGCTTTTCTTCGCTCCTGCAGAGACGTACCGAATGGCGTGTTAAAGGTGACTGCGACGGTGCCCCCAAAACACCCAATGCAAAAATTACGAAGGGACAACATCCAATCGTTTTTCTTTTTAGGAGGAGGATGGTGATGGTTGATGAAGTGAATCAGGCCAAAATAGGTGGCATTCCATACGCCGTTTCTCCACATGGTGCTTTCTAGACCTTTGTAAAAGGTCAGAGCACCCTCGCTTTTCGCAATTTTGTAAACTGCATCGATCGTATTGGTGTATCTCGATACGCTCGTTCTGTCCTGCATACGAATCTTCACCAGCTCAAAAGGAACCACGATCAAAGACTCAGTGACGCCAGCGAGACACCCCGCCGTGGCCGCACTCACTTGGTGAAGCCTGCCATTCGAGTCGGCGAGCATTCCCTTGTAAACGGCGTTCTTCAAAAAAAAATGCGGTTAACGACGACTCTCAATTCCTGCCTTCTTCGAGCTTAAAATACCGATCTTATAATGTCATACGAAAAAAATCTGTACGCCCTTTTTCACGCCTCCTGTACGCACCGGCATGACGCCCCCGCACGTACCGCAGAAAATTTGATTGCCCTCTTTGGCGCCTCCATGCACAACGGCGCCGCTATGCCTCGATATACTCTCCATCTTCGCACGCACAAACACAACCCATCAGTTTCGACCCTCTCTCGCATCTCGAGCCCCCGGCCCCTATACGCACTTCTCGTTCCTGATCAAATTCAGCAGCAAGTTGGCGGTCCCTTCGCCCCTCCCCACCTTCAGCTGCTGTACTGTCTTGACCACATCCAGCGGATACATGACCAAACACTCCGCTGAAAAAAAACACGTCAGGAAATTTCGCCGAATTTTCTTCAAATCCGTTCGCCACGTACCCACGCCCGCTAGTCCGCCGGCTACCATGTTCTCCGCGAACGTGAGCTGATGATGCGTCGACATCTTCAGCGGAACCTGATTCTGCGACATTCTGCAACTCTACACGCGGGACATGCGCCAAAGAGTGGGAAGGGCAACGAATGCGTCAGATATGTACACGCACACGCACACAATCAAACCACCTTTTTTTTGTCCTCCGCGAGTGCATAAGGAGAAAGTGCTGATGTGTGCGTTCAACTCGCCCATTGAAGGTCGAGCAGTAGGCCCCCGTGCATCTCACCTCCGATTTTGCGCACCTTGCACAGGGCGCGGCGAGTCAGACCGATGTGACGTACAGTGTACTCTATAGAGGGAGCTCGAACGGCAGTTTTGGTGGTTTGTCAAAGACTGAAATTCAACCAGCACTAAAAAAATTTTTTTTCGGTTAACTAGCCACGAGTACGGCGCGTGTGATATGACCGCCACTCTCTTGTCCTCAAGCGCGTATTGTGCAGGAATCGGGAGGACCAAAAGCTAGATGAACACACTCAGAACTTTTTTTTTTTTGGCAAATGCCACAGCTTGTTTAGACATTCCTATCTACGCCCGCACCAATGGGAGATGGCATTCACTCTGCCAAGGAGGCGCGCCGAATTCGGTCCAGGCTGAGACTCGAGTCAGCTGGAAGGCAAATTTCTGGTCTAGTAGACGATTTTGATCTCAACGAGTCTTTTTTCTCTAGCATTGGTTCCGTGCCTGACTCCTCTGCTCCTGATCGACAAGTGAACGACTTGCTACGCCTGGCGGAGGCAGAGACGTTCGACGACACTTCATCGCATAAAAGGATAGAGAACGAAGAAGAAAGCGGAGTGAAACTCGTCCCCTTGTCGATGAAAGAAGATATCAAAGCCGGATTGATCGACCGATATGGCGCAATAAGACGCCGAGGAGACAGAGAAGAAAGCAGATCTAGGTTGATAGAGCCCCCGAAGCCTGGCATGTCAAAAAGAAATCATTGGCGCGGACAGAGAGGAAAACGTGGGATGGCCTCTTTCACTGACGTAGACAGCAGCGACGAAGAGTCCGGAGATTCATCTGACGAGGATCAGCAATCCGATCCGTGGATACAATCTATCGATGAAATGGGCGACCACGTCTCTTCCGTACAAAAAGACACAACCAGTTCACCAGGCAGCCTGGTCGTCGATCAAACAACCATAGACTCTAAAGAAATTGCCCTATCTAAACTCCTAGAAATAATGAATGAGCGAGAAGACGAAACCGTTCTTCAGTGCATCAAAAGACTCTGCCAACACTCATCAAAATCCAATACACAGTCCAAAACTGCAACCAACAAAAGAAAGCCTCCTCCGTACGTCTACGAAGACCAGGAAGGTGAAAAGCCTCCACCCCACAAAAAATCCCGCGTTGGTTCCTTAGAAAGCATCGAATCGCCCCATACGCATTCAAGCAACCCCATCCCTCTAAATCAACCTTCTTCGAAATTCAACGACTGCGTCCTCCTCGCGGACTACCTCCTCCATCAAGGCGTGTCGGCCATATACCAAATGACCCCGGTGCAACTCCGCCAGCTTCACTCCCCACCCGACCACAGCCAGAAAATGTGGGAATACAAGTGGAGCTCCCAATCCACCGAAATCTACGGACCATACCCCACCGAAACCATGAAAAATTGGAAATCCGTCTTCTCCCAATACCCAGATGTGCTGGTCAGATCGCTTCACCCTCTGGACGACGGCGCCTGGCAGCCGTACCTTCAAATCAACTGGTCATAATCTCAATGTACATACACAATAACGTATACATATCTGCATACACACTCCACCTCTTCCTATATTCAATAAATCTGTGTGTACCGCTCGCATCTCTTTTTTCCTGTCTCCACCCACATCTACAGGTCACTCATTTCCTCTGTCTCCTTATATATCCGCCTTCTTAGCTCAGACGGTAGAGCGCACGACTTTTAATCGTGTGGTCGGGGGTTCGAGCCCCCCAGAAGGCGTTATTTTTTTTTGAATGTCTTTTAACATTCATCACAAGAGCCATTTCCTCCATATCCTTATATACTCGCCTTCTTAGCTCAGACGGTAGAGCGCACGACTTTTAATCGTGTGGTCGGGGGTTCGAGCCCCCCAGAAGGCGTTATTTTTTTTTTTGCATTTTTTAACACTCACCAGAAGAACCCGCGTCCCCAACCCTACTCATCCTTCGCCTTCACGCGCTCCCCCTTATACATCCGACCACCTCAAACCTTAATTTCCAATAGAAAGAAATGCCCCTCAATTGCGCAGTCAGGAATTCCAGCTTCCCAGAAGGCACTGTTTTTTATGCATCTTGACACTCATCAGAGCGCACGCCCCCAACCTCACTTGTTTCCTGCCCCCTTGTCTCTCTTTTCCATGTGAATCAGACCTACCTCAAATCCTAATCTCTGATAAACATGAACGTTATCCTCCTTGCAATACAAGACCACCTTGTAGCACCCTGATCTCTTGCTTATCTCATACAGACAGCTCACCAACCTGCACATTTGTCGCGGATCCACCAAAAACAACTAAATCAATATCCTCCCCCTACCCTATCACTACACAAAAAATACATACGCCCTGGCTAAGCCTCTGTTACGATATTGACTGTCAACCACAACATCTTCTATATGTCCTACCTAGGCAACATGCACACTCGTCAGTACTTCCCGCTCTGTTCCCCTTCTGTAAACCAAATCATACCTTTCCTGCCTCATGAATAAATTTCTTTTCAACCACCAACGTAGCCGTCGCCACCACTCTAGAATGCCGTCTATCCTCTATCACAACAATGTAATACATTCCCTCGGCCATCCTCAACTCTTCAAATCTAGACTCAAACGCATTCTATTTGTAACAAATGTCAGCGGGCAACTGCACTCAATAGCTGCATCTCTAAGCCACACACGTCTACGCGCAATCTTATCTTCTACCTTACTCAATTGCCCCACCGTCGTCAACTGCTCTAGAAGCTGGCAATAACCTACAACAGCATTAAACTTCAAACTCCACATATAACCAAGCCATCTGTCAACTAACTCATACCTCTATCAAAATCACCGCGCCTTAACGGCCTCATCTCTAACCCGTCTTCTAACACCGAGCCATCAATCCATTCACAGTCAAACAAGTCAGTCTGCCAACAACAAAAAACACAGTTAACTTCTGCTCCAGCTGCTATACGGATGCTCTCGTAAATGTCGTCTGCACGCCCTAACTGACCATCTTGAAATGAACCAAAGACCAAAAATACTCTGACAAATAATGCACCACATATACACACACGATCACGGCAATCATTCCTTCTTCAAACTCTATTTCATTAAATACGCACACCTCCTCTCTACTCAACAAAGAAGATTCATAAATTTTGATAGAATTCGTACAATCCCTCACCCGACAATTTAAACCCTCTTACAGATGCGATCCGTCATGACTTATGTCTCCTATCTACTTCCGTCTTGTCAACAAGAAAAAAATGTAAAAAACGTGGCCCGTCGAGACGACGTCTGAGCTTGTCGCATGTCTATTGGATCAAAAAATACACTAACATGCATATAATACACAAACTTTAAACAGCAGTTTTATCTGCGCGATGCCATGCTTATCTATCGGTGTCAAAAGCCATACTTGTAGGGTCCCAGTCAAGACGACATCTTACGTTTCTTCCTATTTGTATCTTTTCGCTCTTGTATATGCCGCTCGCGCTGTTTTCTTGGAAACCCTAACTGATTGACATTTCTGAAAAAACATATTAGCCATTGTACGTAAACACAAATGTACCAGGCAACACAACGGGGTATCAATAAGGATATACTTTTTTCAGAAAACACGAGCACGTACGACCATATTTGGAAAGGCTCACTTCTAATAGTCATTGCTTCTCTACCATCCATAATAAGTGTGTAACTCAGGTAAAACTTGAAACCCTTGGTTCTTCCTTGAAGCATATCCTTGCTAATTTTCATATTGGGTAAAATGCTCTCTCCAGTTTCAGATACGCTATATTTTGCAGAGACACCAGCTAAAAATATGCACGTGGGGTCATGCCTCCTGATTTGCTTGTCACAAATCAATTTCACAATGATGTAGTCCGAATTTTTTGCATTGTATGAAATACGCAAAACATTGAGAGGTAAAATGTTAAATTCTTTGACCTGATGTTTAGCTGGACCTACAATCAGTTCAATAGCTTTGTCTCCTATTTCGTGGAATTCTGGCCGAATTCTTGTATGAATGCACGGAGGAATTGACAAACTTTTATTTTCAGAGTGAATGTGACAATTATTTTTTTCCTCATGATCCATGTAAAGCATGTCATCATATCCTACCATAACGCTGTCACTATTAGACTTCATTTCTGAATCCTGATGTTGTTGGTTGATCTCATGATAAACGTTCCCATTTAAATGGATCAAATGACCATTGTGCATGTCACTCTTTGCCATAGCCATGTTACCTTCAATCATTGGATTTACGAAACCTCCCTTGATCATGCTATTATAGCCTTCCGCATCTGGCGTATTCAGGTTTTTGCTTTTGAGTACCATTCCGTTTATCGCCTTCATGTCACCTCCTAAAATATTGTTGGAACTATTGCCTATACTGTTACCGTTATTATCAGTGCCGGTAAAATTATTTCGAGTACTAAGGATGCCACCTCCGGAATCGGCAACATCTCCGCCCATTTCTGGAACATTGGCATTGCAGTTGTCCCCCAGATCTAGACCACTGTTTGTCCTGCAGGTGCTATCATTGAGGTCGGCTTCAGACGCTATAGAATAAATCAAATAATTGGAATTTAGAACTTGATTTTTTTGCGTAATATTCCCTTTTTGTATGATGTCGTTGTCGGTACTTAACGAATACCTGTCGCCTGGATTCTGCTGCATGCTGCCTCCAAAATTCGAAGTATTGGAGTCACTATACGTATCTATATCGACTTGGGGTACACCATCTGTATCGTTAACGACCATACGTGGATCAAGCATTGGGTTCAAAAAACATGCACAATTCATATTGGAATTCACATTCACCTGATGCTGGATTGAGTGCTGCATGTTTTCTTGACATAGGTTCATATTTTCGCAGCTCGGTTTGTATCCAGGATTGGTGCCGTTTTCTTCGTATATAACTTGTCCATAATTTGGAACCATAATTGCACCATCCCCTCTAAAATTATACATTCTATCATATCTGTATTTGGTAGCGTCGTCGTTTTGCTGTTTTATGTTCGACAACGGCGATAGATGATTCATTATATTGGAGGTGTAGTCCGAGCTAATAAAATCACTATTAACTAACACAGAATTAACTTCCATAATTAATTCGTAGCAAACAATTTTTTATTTTACGCTGGCTCCTGGTGCTCTCGGTACTGGTACCGTAATAGAGGTTAATTTCAGATAATGGTCCTGTAAAACAGGATAAATAACGCTTTATTCAGACCGACAATGTCATAAATCAACAAATTTAACGTACCGACTAGAAGTCCAGTAAAACTGTTGTAGGCTGCTGTTAAATCTGTTTCAACCTTGTTCAAACAAGCGAGATGTTCACTTTTTGATTGGTGTCTAAGGGTAGGTAGAGGCTATCTTTAAAATACTAGTGAGACACCTGAACAACTGCAGTTCGCAATCTCTTCTCAGTTGGAAATAGTGTAAAATGAAATGGAAAGGAATTACGTGAAAATCAAGTATGAGGACAACTAATGAAAAGTAAACTTTTTTGGTCAGCTTCTAATTCTTTGTCATAAGACAGCTCCGAAATTCTCAGAAAACTAATCAAAAGAGGGTACACACCTACTCGGTTTCGCGTAACCGTTTATCTAAAATTTCAAGAAAATAGTGTAAATTCATATTCGCCTTCGAATTCTATTCGCAGCTAGACTGTCTGCGTTACGGCATACATTGCCAGGCTTGTATTCTGTTCTTTAATCTGCTTATCTGAGCTGAAAACTCTGATTTAGAATTTTCAATCGGTGGTGATTTTTGGTCAATCTTTTTTTGAATAGAAATATTCGTGACCTTTTGTCTTGAATAGGTTCAAACCTGCATACCAGAATTCGGGGAGTGAACTCGAAATGAGAGTCTATTGCTGATTGACCATACGATTATGTGACGCAATGAGGAGACCGTTTTGCATAGGATAAAGCGTCTGGATATATTCAATTTTAGAGCGCGTCTAGAGAGAGGTCAAAAATGAAGAGCTAAATTCATCAGGAGGAATAAAAGGCTGCTCGAAGATCAAGTTCTACAAGGGGAATGCATAAATTGGCCAATTCAAAGTTCAAACCAGTGTAACTTGTTTTTAGATGCCGAATGTGCTGATGGTGTTGTTGGTGTCTAAGTAGGCACTACAAGGAAGACCCTTAGTTTTTTTGTCGCTGGTGTGCGCGTTCTGAAAATAAATAAAGCTCAAGCCAAACGTTCTCTGATCAAAAGTTTCTGTACATACTGCGTTAACTGCGTGTAAGTTGAAGCATATCAAATCGGTCAGTTGTCTCTTCCTGTTTTCACATAATCAGAGCTTCTCTAAGTTTCTGTACCAGGAGAGAGCTTCAGATGCGCTGAAAATGGATTAAAAATATTGCTATACCTCTGCTATATCTCTGGTCAGAGTAAAAAACAGTAATTAGCAAGTTGTCAAAAAGCCATGACAACATATGTAACATCATTTATAGAGCAGAAAATTTTTTGTTATCTTCCCATTTCTGTTCACGTTGCAATCAGCTAGAAAGTACTCTATCCTTCTATACTAAGAATGCCATGTCAAATTGTGGACATCGCAAAAATATCCATCTCTGAGACGTGTAAGGACTCGGCGGTGCACCCTGACGAATTAGTCTCGTAACTTGGACGGCCAAAACGTGCAACCATTGTACGCAAATTCGTCTAGCTTCACAGACGTCTAGAAACAGAGACGTGAAAAGGTTTTTTTTCGTTTGGTAGCGTTTGAAGTTGAAGAGGCAGGCTTGTACAAAGGATACCGAATTGTACCGACGTAATTTTTATACTGTCTACGCTGTACTATTGGATTGGCATACAGACTCATGGGACAATATGTGTACTCTTTGCTGCATGAGCTCGGATCTGAAAGGCTCGAAACAAAAAAGATCCCAGTTAGGAGGGAGGACAAATAACGTTTGAACGCATGGATGAACCGGAATGAACGCCTATTTGATCTGTTCTTTTAGCACCGAAGAATTGAATGTGATTCGATGAGTTTGTCACTTTTTATTGCCTGTCAGATTGGTGTCTGTGGATTTTTCGACATCATTATTTTCAACATTTAGATGTACAGTCGTCTCGAACTCGGTCTTCCATGGTGTCAAGTGATGATAGACTGTTTGAGGCAATTTGTTCTACGAGGCATGGAATACACTGAGTGCAGATTTTGAGGGTTTACTTGGTTTAGGTGTTAAAAGAGGTCTATGAGTTTAGTTGAAAAAATGAGTGAATGTTCACTGGCCGTGGAACATGTGAAATGGCGCAGACATGGGGTCATATATTTTAGAATCAAAATAAATGAACAAAAATATATGACGATGATATTGGCTTGTATCAGAAAAGTTTGCCATCTCTGTATATTCTTTTTGGTATGTACAAAGGGAGTTAGATGGAATTTGTAGAGCTTCAGCTTGTCACGAGTGGCAAGTTTACGGTTACTTGCATTTGGTGTCATGAGTTTACAACGGTTTTCTTCTTTTTGGCAGGGGATACGAGCCGTTATTGTATGCATTTTCTATATAGCTGAAACTTTGGTACGGCCTAGAACCATCCAGAATGAGCGCAGTGCCATGGAGGATGAGTTCTGCGATGGCTGCGATAGGACTTTTGTCGGCTATTCGGACCAGGTGTTGTGCATATGAAAAAATGATGTGAGAGAATGAAGGGATATTTTTTGATGCGCTAGGCGTCTGGTTGTGTCATGTCTGCGGTGGAGAGGACTAAGCCTGAGGTTTTTTAAGGGGGAGAGCCAAACTATAGCGATAAAGAGCAGAGGGTGCAAGTATGTAGTTTAGCTGAGGCGGTGAGGGGTTTTTATTAATAAGGCCACAGATCTAGCAGGAGTACAGAACAAATGATAAATGGAGCCAAGCTAGGAACATGAGGACGGATTTCAGCAGATAAAACATATCATACCAACAATATTTGTGTTTGGCGGTATGTGCACTATGTCGCTCAGATTTTAGTGGCAATAAATAGGTTGAAGATCCACACAGTTAATATCATGGACTTTGCCAAGCCCTATTTTAGGCCTTTTGCCGCTAGAGCCTCTTTAAAGCTGTTTCTGAACATTGAAACATTTTTATAGTTCAAACTGATGAACACCAGGTAGACAGGCATTCATTCCGCACGCATGATAAAGGGTTTCAATAAGTATGTCGTCTCTGGTATAATCAACAGGGTACATTTCTCTGTATGCAACAGAAAGAGATGTGTACAAAAAAAATCGACATAGATCACTTAGTCGATACAAGTATTTGTGCATTGGAGTTACAAATGTTGTTGAACGGACGTGTTCGAATGTATCGATAGGTATGAGACACTATTGCTAGATGTATGTAAAGTGGTGGACCAAGTCAACAGAGGGCACGAGGTGTAATGATTTCGTCCAATCTGTTTCGCAGATTGGCGCTCAACGCCACGGCGCTGAATTTTTAAGCGGCTAACTGCAAATTTGTGCTTTCTTTTTAGCAGGCGCGAAATACAAAAATCTAGTGGGGTTTAATTCATTTTATTCGATGGAGTAAGAGTGTATACAGGTGGAATTATAGCCGTCAACGAGGTTGGCGAGATCTGTTTTGTACGTTTTTCAATTCAAGAGAAAATTGTAGGAGATTAGATTACGCGCACGAGTCACAGAGGAACTGTAATCCGAAGTGTAGCGAATTTAGTTCGGATGAACGGCCGAGTACTGACCTATGATGGATTCGTACGTAGTCAGAGACAGCAGCGGTACGAGAATCTTTAGGTTTCAGTTTTTGACAAGGAAATTTGGTTTGCGCCTGATTCTTTGGTTTTTTTAGCCATAATGATATTCAGTGATTAGATCGCGGTTGATGTCTGTCATTACGATGACGAGAGCGGTTCAAATGGCTCAAGTATCTCGCAACATAAGGAATAAAAAAAAGGGCGTCCTAGTCGGGGAAACATGGAGACATAGGCATTTTTCAGTGAATTGAATTGTACACGTTAGCTTTTGTTCGTTTACAGGGAAAGGGGCCTTTGTGCTTGTTCATCACTCTTTATGTTTAGGATGGCTACTGATCGACGGCTACGGTTTGCCGCGTATCGTCTTGATCAACTTCAGT
The DNA here is from genome assembly GCF_023897955.1 of Schistocerca gregaria. Lineage (NCBI taxonomy): Eukaryota > Metazoa > Arthropoda > Insecta > Orthoptera > Acrididae > Schistocerca > Schistocerca gregaria. The sequence continues at coordinate 131,129 of NW_026061743.1, read as the reverse complement.
GAGCGATATTTCTGACATAATGTCGCCCTTTTTCGACCCTTGTGTACGGTATGCCTTGACAATGAGTTTTTGTGCAACCCAATACAAAATATAGTTTATAACGTCTAAGCTATTTCTGTCTAAGCGATATTTATCCATGTTCCAATTTGTTTCACGTTGAATCCACTGAACAAATTTCTTTTTTTTTTTTGGCTTTGCGAACGATATGCGACACGCTGACTGCCAAGTCTTGTACTCTTCGACGCTCATATTTTCTGCTCGCATTCGTCTATTGCTTTTGAAGTCATCTCTCTCAGAGGAGATGTCGGATAGAGAGCGATATGCATCGAGCGTTGCCATTTTTGCCTCCAATTCGGCGGAGGGATGCCACATGTGGCCTCCTCCGTCCGTGTCTTGACTGTACAATATTTGGTGGATGGAGGAAATCACTTCCTTGCTCTGCCAATCGTCTTTCACTTGACTTTGGTCCAGTATGTCGTATTCGCTCCCTTGTCGGAGCCTTGGAATTAGATATTCCATTTGCCTAACCAAGTAAACGTTTGGCATCAATGCCTCAGCCAGGTGGTCATAGGTTACTCGAGAGCAGGTTTTACTCGATTCCCGCAGTTTCTTTTGTTGTGGAGCGTCCTCTGCTGATGCAGTTTCTTGGTGCGGATGGTGTGGGGTGAGTTGATTTTCGACGTCTTGGCCTACACAATTGGGCTTCGAGGTGCTCAGTTTGCTGGCTTCGCGGTTTAGGTTGGTGTTGGATGGGCTGGCGTCTTTTTCGCCTCTGGAGGGTTTTGCTTTGTCGGGGGCGTCTAGATCAGGAGCCGGCTGGACGGCGTGGGCTAGCTTGTCGAACCACTGCGCCAAAAACCGTGTCATTTTTAGTTCGAGTGCTTCGAGGAAAGGTTGGCTCGGCGTTGCGTCGACGAAGGCGTAGGTCATTGATTTGAGTTCTTCGGTGTACGAAACCGGGCCGGGAGAGGGTGAGGGGGGGGTTGGGTCTATGTGTCGACTCAGCGCGGTGATGACGTTTTTGTTGTTGATGCGGTGACAGGTGTCGTTGATGGCACGCTGAATGGAGATTTTCGCCCTTTCATAGGGAGAGAGTTTATGAGAAGGGGGTGGGGAGTCTTTGGAGTGGCAGGAGGTGGGGGTGGGTTGAAGTTTGGGGGGTGGCGTTTGAGTGGCTTCAGCTGGGTCGTCGTTCTGTGTGGCGCTAGGGGACGGACATGGTCTGGTTCTCTTTCGAGTCAGCATGTGAAGGGGAGGTAGTGGTGGTTGCGGGGCCCGGTTGGTGAGTTGCGGGGGCGGTTTTTGGCGAGGAGTGCAGGGGAGGGAAGATTGAATCGTGCAGAGAAAAAAAAGTTAGAGGTGCGCGCGAGAAGGTTGGCGGATTGGGTTTTCCGTTTGGAGGCGAGGCGAGAGGAGACAGAGGGAGGAGGCGGTGAGGGGGGTCGTGTGAGGTTTTGAGGGAGGAAAGGGGGGGTGACAAAAAGTTGGGAAAGCGGTCGTGTGTTGGAAGGGGGATGATCGGTGGAGAGAGAGGCGCGGAGGCGGCGATGGAATAGGGAGGTGAGGGTGCGAGGGTCTGAGAGGTGGGGAGGGGGGTGGGGTGGAGAGTTAGGCGGGGTGTATGGGGGATGGAAGGGTTAGAAGGGGGCGTGGAATTGAGAAGGAAAAGGGAGAAAATGTGTTGAAATGCGGTAATCGCGGAGTAGCAAAACGCGTTATGAGTTTTGCAGATCTTATTATGGGGGATAAGAGACAAGAAAAGTGGCACAGGGTAGGGACAGAAGAAGAGAGGTATGTATATTACTATATATATATATGGTTTTGTGAGTTCGCATTTCGGCATTGGCGCTTACGAGGGGATTGTCACTTGGTCGCTCGAAGATGGAGTCCCAGATAAGAGCGTTGCGAGGGAAGATAAAGGCACCATGTTCGTCGATACTGGCGTGTTGCAAGGCGTTGTCAGAGGCCATACAGGTAATGGCGAACGAGGAGGACGTGATGGAGACGGTGAGGTCGCTGGCGGACTCGGAGGCTGAGGTGGCCCAGTTGTTGAGGGAGTACGTTGACATAGTGCGAGCGAGAGAGAAGGTGGTTGATTTCGAGTTGGCGTCGTACTTGGTGGAGCACGCGGCACTTCTGCACGAGAAGGTGGTTGCGTTGATCAGGAGCAACGTTAACTATCACGCGAACATATACGATTACATGAAGAAGATAGGAATTCAGAACTTGATAAAGGAGGTGATATTTCAGTTGAAGGTGGTGGCGGAGGCGACTGGGAAGCACATAGGTACGTGGGAGTGGGGGGGAGAGGATAGAGAGAGAGCAGGGGGAGAGAGGGAGTTGACGAGAGTTGTTTTGCTGGTGTGAATTGGCGCGGGGGGGGACGTGGACAGTGGCGAAGAGTAACGGAGACGCGAGCAAGAGGCAGTTGAAGAGTGCGGAGGAGGTGCAGAAGAAGTGCGATCATTTTTTGGCGAAGCTCGCGAACATAAGGAGGACGATAGAGGAGTCGGACGGGGAGGCGTTCAAGGCGTCTACGCGCAAGGTGAGGATGGGGGCGTACAACATTATATCGTGCTTGAAGGAGATAAGGAGCATTGAGGCGGTACGTGGGGGGTGAGTTGGCGTGTGTGTGCGTGTGTGTGCGTGTGTGTGCTGACGCGTGGAGAGGGGTGCAGGACTTGAAGAAGTTGGCGGACGCGACGTTGGGGTACACGATGGCGGCGCACATGTGGTTCAACAACAAGGAGGACGAGATGTACCGGGCGAATTTTGAGAGTTTGCAGGGGTGTTTGGAGAGCAGTTTGGACGAGGTGAGGAGGAAGGCGATGGGGGAGTTGGAGACGTCGCAGACGGATTGGGAGGCGTGGTCGTCGTTGCTGGACGTGAAGAAGTACAGGGAGGAGTTGGACGAGGCGGTGGGGGAGTTGGAGAGTTACATGAGCGAGGTGAGGAAGAGGAGGAGGGGGACGGAGGGGGAGGAGGACGGGGTGACGACGGAGGAGGAGGGGGACGCGGAGACGATGAGCGAGTCGGAGATGGAGGAGACGTTGGAGGAGTCGGTGGCGGAGAAGAGGGAGGTGGAGTCGCCGTTGACGGAGTCGTTGGCGGAGTCGTCGTTGGCGGAGTCGTTGACGGAGTCGTTGGCGGAGTCGTCGTTGGCGGAGTCGTCGTTGACGGAGTCGCCGTTGACGGAGTCGGCGAGGGAGAGGAGGAGTGCGAGGAGGGAGGGGAGGAGGAAGGCGTCGGTGACGGAGGGGGACGCGAGGGGGGGGAGGAGGTCGAGGAGGCAGCACAGGTTGGAGAAGACGATGTCGTCGTTGGAGGTGGGAGAGGGTGGGGCGGAGAGCAGGCCGGAGGTGGCGCACGGTAGGTTTGAGGTGGGGGAGAGGCCGTTGCCGAACAGGGGTTACAGGACGCTGAAGGGCGATTTTTTGTCGAGGGATCGAGGGAGTAGGGGGGTGAGGTCGACGGGGGAGGGGGGGGGGGATGGCCGAGATGCGTTTGAACATGTATCACCAGTTTTTGGGGGTGTTGAAGGAGGCGTTCCCGGGGTTTGCCAGGGAGTGGGAGGCGGCGCCGGTGAACGTGAGGGCGGAGGTGGAGACGAAGATCATAGCGCAGTTGGCGCTGTACCAGATTGGGTTTTTGCAGCACAGTGGCGAGTTGCCGGTGCCGGGGCCTGGGCTGATGGAGAGGCCGTCGAGGACGAGCGTGATGGCGCAGGAGGGGGACGGGTCCGGAGCTGGGAGGGCGCCGAAGAAGCCGGTGATGTACACGGGGGGCGCGAGGCCGACGAAGCCGTACGCGTCGAGCACGGTGGCGCTGGAGAGCACGGGGAGTCCGTTGCTGAACAAGTTGGTGGGGATAGGTGGGTCGCTGAGGAAGTCGTCGAATTCTACGACGATCAAGGTGAACATGTTTTTTGGGTTGGCGAACAAGGTGAGCGACTTTCGCCAGTCGGTGTTGGCGTTTTTGTCGCCGTTCACGCTGCAGATGAGTTCGGGTCAGAGCGGGAGTTCGAGCCTGGTGTTGCCGGAGTTGCTGGAGGTGTCGGAGCTGCAGCTGTCGATGTTCGCGTCGCAGCTGAAGATCGTGCAGGGGTTGGCGCTGACGATGTTGCAGCTGTCGGCGGTGCCGGACACGCTGCGAGGGGAGTTGGGGAGGGTGGAGAGGGAGCTGACGGGGGGGGCGGCGTCGTTTTCGGGGGGTCTGGAGACGATCGACTCGAGTCTGTACCTGAGGGGGAGGATGGACGCGGCGATTCAGGCGAACTTGGAGTTTTCGATCGCGATGAGCGTGCGGGAGGTGTGCTACGCGGCGTCGCAGTACTTGTCGATCTACACGTACATTTCGAGCAGGGAGCAGACGCTGAAGGAGTACCAGTGCAGCCTGTTCATGGTGATTGGGCTGATCGACCAGATGGTGTCGCACTCGCGGTCGGTGTTGGAGGACTTGGCGATGATTCACTCGCTGAAGTCGTACTCGGAGGAGGTGGGCGCGGAGAGGCACCAGATGGAGGGGCTGGACCTGCAGACGGAGTGCGAGAAGAAGGTGGAGAGGGGGGAGTTTTGGGGAGAACGACCAGAAGAACGCGGCGATTTCGATTTACGAGGCGCTGGAGATGGAGGACGAGGCGGAGGCGGAGGACGAGGCGGAGAAGTGGGCGAGGTCGTTCCGGTCGACGTCGGAGCTGGTGTACATGTTGGTGCGAGAGCCGAATCCGAAACACACGAGTTTGTTTGTGTGCATTTTCGACCAAGTGATGTCGCTGAACACGCTGCTGAACCACTTCATTGAGGCGGCGGAGGGGAGCAAGAAGGGAAAGGCGCTGACGAACGACATGGCGCTGCAGGTGCTGCGGACGATGGACATGTTGCTGGGGTACGGGCCGAGGATATACTTCGACAAGGAGGCGAGGGAGCTGGCGGAGAGGGTGCTGTCGAAGCTGGAGAAGTGGCGGACGAGGACGAAGCAGCTGGAGTCGCTGGCGAGTCGGGTGGAGCAGCTGTTGAAGAGTTTGGACAAGAACCCGCTGCCTCGCGAAATGTCGAAAAAGGTGGAGCGAATTTGGCAGACGATACCGATCGGCGTGACGGTGTTCGACTACCCGCCCGGGGCGCTGCTGTTCAGCGAGGACGCGATGACGCTGGCGAAGCAGATCACGGCGATCGACTTCGAGACGTACAGGATGGTGGAGGTGGAGGAGCTGAAGAACCAGAGTTGGAACAAGACGTCGAGGTTTTGTGTGGCGAGGCACGTGTTGAAGCTGATTCAGCGCTCGAACCGCCTGTCATTTTGGGTGGCGACAATCGTCTTGCTGCAGCCGAGGAAGAAGGACCGCGTGAAGGCGCTGGCGGCGCTGATCAAGGTGGCTTGGAGTTTGAAGGAGATAAGGAACTACAACTCGATGCTGAGCGTGGTGGCGGGGATGAACCTGATTTGCATTTCTCGACTTCGTCGCACGTTCGCCCAGCTGAGCAAGCGCCACCTCGACATGTTCGAGGAGCTGAAGAACCTTTCGAACCCGATGCTGTCCTTCAAGGCGCTTCGCGCGCTGATGAACCAGGACGCCGCTCGTCGCGACGCCGTGTGCAAGCTGCCCCCGATCGGTCTGAGCCTGTCCGAAATTGCCATGACCGAGGAGGGCAACGACGACGTGCTCGCCGTCGAGAGCCAGTCGGGCAAGGGCAGCGGGGAAAAGACCTTCTTGATCAACATGGGGAAGTGGGAGCTGTTGTACAACTGCATTTGTACCGCGCTGATGCACCAGTCCGCGGACTGGCGCATCAGCGAGATCGACCCGCCTTACAGTTGCCTTTTCAGCCTCCCCACCCTGTCCGAGGAAATTCTGTATCAGCTCTCTCTCGCGCGCGAGCCCGGCCGTCCGTGAGCGGGCTCGCGGCGCGCCGCCGTCAAGACGTCGCCGTTTAACTTTTTTTGTGTGTGCGTACAACGTAAAAAAAAAAGGGAAAAAAGAGAAAAAGGAGGAGCCCTTTGGCCACTTCTCGCGGCTGCCGTGGCAGGTTGCAAGTGCGTGTGTATAAATATACGCGTTCTCCGCTCCCCTGTTATTTAGCACTGAAGTGGGTCGCGCGTTTCGGAGGTGCGAGTCTTTTGTTGTTTCGTTCTGTGAGGCGACGAGCGCTTGCCGAGCTTGTCCGAACACTCGCTGACTGTGTGTGCGTACAGCGTAAAAAAAGGGGTAAAAAGAGAAAAAGAGGGGCCCTTTGGCCACTTCTCGCGGCTGCCGTGGCAGGTTGCAAGTGCATGTGCATACGTATACGCGTTCTCCGCTCCCCTGTTATTTAGCACTGAAGTGGGTCGCGCGTTTCGGAGGTGCGAGTTTTTTATTGTTTCGTTCTGTGAGATGACGAGCGCTTGCTGAGCTTGTCCGAATACTCGCCGTCGTAGTCCACGGACAGGAGGCTCCTTCTTGGCTTTCGCAGGGTTTGGTCGACGTACGCCTGGACCTTGATGAGGGTGTCGTCGTCTAGTTTGTCGATGTCCACTTCCACTTCATCGCCCGAGATTTCGGAGGTAGAGATGACTTCTAGCAGTCCTGGGACGGCTGACCGGTCCAGGGACTCCTCGATGCGTCGACACAGTTCTTCTTTTTCGGCGTAGGTGAGGGGCAGGCGGGGGGGGATGATCTTCAGCTTCTTGATGCGGTTGACTGGGAGTTGCATGCGGAGTTTTTCTTCCACGATTTCTTTGGCACTTTCTTCTTGTGACTGTTTTGTGGATTCGATTTTTTCTTTGGTTTGTTGAATTTGTGCTTCCAGTTCTTCCGCCTCTTGTTCGAGCGATTTGATGAGGGTGTCTTGTTCCTGTTGTCGTCCGCCGTCGTTGCTTCCCTGAGTGGCGGTCAACGCTTTGAGCTCCGCGTAGTTTGCCTCGAACTCTTCCAGAAGGCTTTCCGAGAGCAGGGCTATGCTGGACCCTGGCTCGTTGAACTTGAGGGCGTTGGTGAAGACCAGTCGCATGAGTCTCGCGAAGGCGGCGATGTTTTGAACTTCGCCGGACAGCAGTTTCTTCTTGATGGTACCCAGATCCATCGGCATTTTGATGATTTTTGGATAGACGGGCAGGTCCAGAGCGACCCAGTCCACCGGTTCCAGAAATACGGCCGATTGGGGGTTGTCCATGAAGTGCATCAAGACGTCGAACGCGTAGAGCAGTTCGGTGCTCTTGAGCGTTTCCTCGGCATTTTCCCTCTTGCGGCGGTGCTCGCGTTCGGACATGTATATCTCGTCGAACACCGAGATGAAGTCTTCTCGATGGTATCCGCGCTTCACTGGATCAACGGTGCGTTGTCAGAGCGGTGGGTGGTTCGCACGGGCTGCGGGAGAGGGGGGGGTGCACACACATCGTACGCGTTGTTGACTTACTTTTTTTTTTTTTTGCTTGTATCAGCGAGAGTTGGCTGGCGTCGCTCGATCGGGCGACGTTTCGGCGGCGGGTGACGCGGCGCTCGACGTACGGCCGTGTCGGTCGCGGTACGCCGGGCTGAAAGCAGGCTCAATGTGAGATCAAAGTAACATGCACGTGGTTCGGGGAGGGGAGGAGGTTGCCCGTCTTTTGCGCGAGCAGGTATTGCGCGGTCGTGCCGGATAAGGAGATAAGTGGGGTGAATCGCGTGCACCGCACAAACGGGTGAGGGGAAAAAAAAATAAATAAATTTTGGGTACACAATGTACCCTTGTGCACTAAGAGGGTAGAGACGGGGTGGCGAAGTCGGTGCGTACGTGTGTATTTTTACACGTGGCGAAGGTGGGTGAGAGAGGGCCGGCGGTTCGCGCGGCTCAGTAATCGTCTCCGCGGCTGATTACTTCTTTACAGGTGGGTCTCAACACGATAGTGTGTTCGAACTGGGCCGTGTAGCAGTCTTTGACGTCATAGAGGGGCGGGTGCGCCGATACGACGCCCGAGTCCAGCAGGCTTTTGAGGGCGATCAGGTGCTTGGTCTGTCCTTTCGAGTCGAGCCACCTCCTGCAGAACGGCAGCGTTTTGTAGACTGTGTTGATGTGGTGAAGGAGCTGCTTCGCAGACGCCGACCTGGGCACCACATGCGGTGCATCGGCACGCTTCATATAGTGAGAGCAGTCACCGCCGTCGTGTACCCAACCTTTGCCGGTGGACCCGAACGTCTCGATAGCGTAGAACTCGTTTTCCTCCATTCTTGTCATTTCTCTCCCGCTCACGATGGGCACACTCTTTCCCGAGTGAATGATGTACGGCTCGATCGAGTGCCCGTTGAGATTTCTGATGGCCTTGACGGGGTAGACCTTTCCGTCCAGCTCGACCTCGTAGCTCTCCATGACCTCCTGAATCGCGGACCCGACGTCCCCGAGCTGGACGTCGATGCCCGCCTCCCTGATGCCCGTGTTGGTCGCATCTCGGACGGCCTCGAGCAGCCTGTCGTACCGGGGGTTCCAAGTCAACGTGCACGCCGAGTCTATGATCAGGCCGTTCACGTGCACGCCGAAGTCCAGCTTCATGACGTCGTTGGGCCCCAACACGCTGGCATCGCCCGTGTTCGGCGTGTAGTGAGCGGCGCAATTGTTCAAACTCACGCCGGTCGGAAATCCGATCCCCGACCTCAAACCCTTCGCCTCGACCAGCTTGACCACGGAGCTCTCCACCATCTCCACAATGTCTATCATCTTCATCCCAGGACGAATCACACTCTTGGCGTACCGGCGCACTTGTCTGTGCACCTCGGCCGCGCGGCGAATGTCGTTGTACGACTTGAAATTCAGGCGCTCTAACGCCCTCTTCTCCTCGCTCGTTGTCCTCACAAGATGGTCAGCCTCGGCATACGCCATGACCTCACCCTCGGGGTAGCTGCCGCTCGGGTAGAACCTAGACACGGGGACAGACGGCGGTGACGTCTGTTGGATAGCTTCAATACCACACACGTCAGCCTCGCACATCTCTCAACGCGTCACTACCGAAAAAACAACGCACCCTCACGCGACTTCGGACCCGCCACCTTGTCCGCCTCGCGCGTCGACGAGGTCTCTTCCACCTTCACGCACCCGCGGCAAAAAAAAACGTCAACACTCTCTCCCCGGGCGGCGGAGGACCCACCACAACTCCCCTCGTACCCTGCCTGCTCCCGGCGCTCGATCCATGGACGCAAAAAATAAACTTTCTCACCCCCTGAAACAAAGCCACCCGAAATTGTATCGCCTCCGACCTCTCACACACGCGTACACAAAAGCGAACCTAAAAAGCTACACACATATACACATTTATTCTATATAAAGCGCTCACACTTCGCACTGAGCATCAATTTTTTTTCTCGCCATTTTTTCTTTTCTCTCCTCACCACCACCGTAGCCTCAAGCTCAAGGGACAAAAATGCGTGGCCGCTTTCTCACACGCGCTGGAACGGCATCGAATGCTGTCCCGTCACGTTCCCCTGAAATGCAATGGTGTACTCTTGCGCGCAGTTGAGCGTCTCCGAACTCGCCGCGGAGATCGTAGGACCCCCCTGCACCTCCTCGGCGTCGTAGACGACCTTGACCTTGTTGCTTGTGAGGTACTTCACGGTGACCGCTCCCGGGTCGACCCACATGACGACGGCCTCCGCCGGAAGCCGGCACTCAAATTGCGAAATGAACGTGTTTCTCGCCACAGCCTGCAAAACTCGGTCGCAGTTGAACTCGTCGAACAAAATAGACCTTTCCGGTGGGCAGGAAGGCATCAGAATAAACGAAAAAAAAAAAGCGCCACAAAATTCACACACACAAACGCCGCAACACCGCACGTGCGCGTACCTGTATGCGCTTCCCTTGGTCGGCTCGCTCGCGTCCCAGTGTCCTCTGTATTTCTCCACCAGGGCGCTGGCCAGGTTCTGTCGAAACAGTTCCATCTGCTCGTTGGAAAGTCCCTCGATTCTGTTCGCCCACCACGCGGCTGCCGCCAGAATCTCTGGCACCAGCGCCAGGCGCTCCCGGCCAAGGTAGAAGTCTGCACCATTCTTCCGAAAAGATGACATATGTGTAGAGAGCTGAGGCGGGGCGCAGTCCCGACCGAATTATTTATTTAGGTGAAACTGCGAAAAATTAAACATGACAGTTCATAAACGAAAAAAATGTAGCAATAACTACTCCTTGAATTTCTATATATTGATGACATGATAGATAGGACTTCTCGACAACACTTGAGGTGCGGCAGAGAGGTCCATCGCGCATTCGACCGCGCCGGGGTCTAGAGGCACGCGGTCCTCGGTGATGCGAACCCACCTTCCCTCGCGGTCCACCTCGTACGTCTGGTACGCGTGTTCTGGGTCTATCGTGAACAGACAGAAGAACGCGGCCTCGGACTTCTGGAGGGATGTGATACTCACGCGGCCAAGGACGGAGAAGGGCGCAATGACGGGGTGGCGAGGCGAAAATTTCGAACAAATTCTGGTGGATGTCACGTTCAGATAGATAGAAACTTCTCGCGACGCCAGCTCACCGGCGAGAAATGTGCTCCGCAAGAATAGGGCCCGCGAGTCGTCTGCGTCTGGCCGCTCGTCCACGTCCTCCATGACGAGGTGGGATGGTGGGAGCGCGAGGCTCTGCTCGGTGGAGCAGCGCGACTCGTCGGGCGCCGGGGCCTCCGTCGCGCTGATTAACAGCGGGTTGGACTGGGCGTTGTCGCAAAGCGCCGGGCCCGAGGCGGGCAGCTGGGCGAGGTCGGGTGCCAACGCGTCATAGGACCGATGGTGTTGGTCCTGCGTGTAAAAAATGTGTGGCGTCGCCACATGGTGACACAAGCTGGTCTCGAAGGGCGGGTGCGGCTCCATCGGCGGTTTCTTCGCGACAGGGCGCGCCGGAGGGGGCGGGTGCACTTTCTTCGTGGCGACTGGCTCGTCACCGCCCCTGCGAAAGAGGCGCTTGCAGCGTTCTACCCAACTTGTACCAGCCACGCCTAACGGCTTTTTTCTCTTCTTTTTGTGCCTGCGCGCTGCCGGCCGACTCCTGCCCTCGCGGCGCGTTCCTCGGGTGCACCGAGACAGCAGCTTGCACGTGCCGAAGCAGCAGCGTCCCACACAACAGCAGCAGGGACAGCAGCAGTAGACGGCCAGGCACACAATTCCAATTCCCAAAATGGTGAGAATAACTGTGTAGGCGATAGACCAGTAGCAGCCGTATTGGGATAGGCAGGTGAAGCTCCAGATGCCGGGGCATATTTCCCGGCAGCCAGGGGTGCTGGAGGTCACGAGCGCGTTGTTGGCGCTCTCGGGGTTGTCGCCGTAGTAGTGGGTGTCCGACTTTTTGGCCACGTCGAAGTTCACCAGCACTTGGTCCAGGAGCTCGTAGTCTGAGCTGTAGAGGCTGACGTTGCAGGAGCTGGACGAGTCGATGATGTTTTGGGAGTACAGGTCGAATTGGGCGTTGTACGCCCAGTAGGGGTAGATGGAGACAAGGATGGCGTTTGGGTCGACGATACCGCCAGTGCATCCGTGTACGGAGATGTAGTAGTCGGCGTTGAGCTGACCGGTGTTCATGACGGTGACTTTGAGTCGTCCTTGCTTGGAGAACGCGCTGAAATTTTCCGCGGATGAAAACACGATTTTTCCGGTACTTTTGTTGATTATGTAGCGGATTTTGTCGGCTTTGATGTAGAGCGTGATGAGCGTATTTTGAATCTCGGTGACGTGGAGGGCGAATTGGTGGGACAGGTTTTTGGCCGGGATGTCTATCGGATTTCCCCAGCGAGACAACAAGTAGCTGGGCGTGAGATTTTGGCTCCTGAGGTTGTCGTCCGCCTCGAAGATGTCGTCCAGCTGGTTGTACAGACAGGAGGATGCGGGGACCGTGCACCGGTTGGGCTGAGAAGTGAAGGCGCTGAAGGAGGCGCCGATCTTGTTGCAGGTTCGTCCGGACAGGTCGAACATGGATTTGGACAGAATCATCCAGTTTTTTTCCATTTGCTTCACTCTTTCGGAATCGAACGGCTGACTCGGCATACACAAGTAGGAGTCGGGGAACACCGGATACGCAGTCCAGGGGTGGAAGTCGCCCACGATTTGGGCGGAGAGGGTCGCGTCTTTGTTGACGAAGAAGGGTTTGGTGTTGTCGAGGTAGAGGCGATAGGGCTCGTCTCCCGCGCCTGTCACCTCGACTTCGATTTGGTAGAACAGGTGCGACGGCTCTATTTCGTAGATGTCCCACCAAGTGTCGCTGAGACGGAGGCAGTGCGCGCTGGAAAACTTATAGCCAAAGGGATTGCAGTCCAAGGGGGCGCGGTTGGCGCCGGAGAAGTAGAAAATGTCCAGGTAACTGCAGCTACAGCAGAAGCCCTTAACCGTGAGGAGAGAGGTCAAATAGAGAAAAAAAGAGGGAGGAAGGAGTGACGGGTCGGATTCGAAGGCGCGACGGGCGTACGTACGTTCGACTGGCTGATCTTCTTTCCGTCGGAGGTATAGTGCCATCCGCACGTGGAAGCGTCGCTATTGCCATCCTTGCACGCTGGTGGGTGGAACAAGTGCGATTGTCAGGGTAGGAGTTGCAAAAAGGTGCGCGCGAAGACCCGGCGCGCGGGGGAGAGGCGTACTCGGAGGGGAAAAGGTCGACCCTCGCTAGGGAGGCGCGCGATTTCAGACAGAGTGCATCGGGTGAGTGATTGGTGCGCATAGTAGGAAGGTGAAGGGAAGAAAAAAAAATGTACCAAAATTATTTTTTCAAAGGGTTTGCCGTTGACAGTCTAGACATGTGCAAGCAAGAGTCAGCTCGGACTAACGCGCACGAACCGCCCGCGGGGAGCGACGGACCTGGACGTAGATGAGGGGGTAGACCAAGGAGATGGGCGTTTTTTTGATGGTGATTTTGATCGGGGACTCGAAGGTGCTGGAGACATCGCTTGCATCCTTGGACGACTGGATGTAGGCTTCTATGACGTTGGTCTTATTCTAGAGGCGCACCGCGGAGCCGGGAAAAGAGGCGTCAGGGGGAGAGAGAGAAAAACAAAAAGACGCGCAGACGTCAGCTACACAAGCGGAGTAGTGTGTGTGGTAGATATATACAGAAAGGTTATTGATCGACAGGCCAACGGCGAGTCTTCGAACGCAGCTCAGCTTCGAAACCTCGTCTGAGGAAGAGTTAGTGCAGAGCTCTATGACGGAGGAGGAGATGATGTCGGCGCGCGCGGAGGTCGCCAGCAGGGCGAGGAGGAGCAGGACCCCGGCCGCTCTTAGGTTCCTTAGGTTCCGTGGCGTCATAACGACCGACGGCACACAGATTAGATCGGTCGGAAACCGATCGAGGGCTTAAGCAGGTCAGACGGTCAGCAAACACACGTAACACGAGAATGTGGGACAGAGAACCGGATGGCCAGAGCTTCGCACATGGCAGACGGGGGTTCGGGGTTATCGGGCAGATTGAGGGCATGGGAGAAACTAGGCCAAGGTTGACCTAAAAAAAAAACAAATACAACGGTTATAACGTCTTTATTTGTTTTGGGAGTTTTTCTGATTCGTTTTCACATTCGTTCTTCTTGCACCGGTGCTTTACGCGTATTCCTGACATGGTTGTATCTTCTTCCGAGTCATCTCCCTTCCTAGAGCAGGTTGAGCAGTCATTCTACACCAACATGGTGCTCCTTGGCTTCAGAGCGGACCCTGTCTTCCGAGAGCTCGGGTACACCGTTTCCCCCTCTATGTTTCAAGCGCCGAACATGAAGGGTATGGAGGGCGTGTTGTACTTTTTGCTGACCAAAATTCGTCCGGAATTGAAACAGGTGCGTTTTTTTTTTTTTCGAGTTCGCGCCGAAGAGGGTCTGACGCCGCCGAAAAGGAGTGGAGAGCCATATGGCCGATTCTAGACAAAAAGCAAGCGAGGGAATTCAAAGAGAGCGCCCACAAGGTTCTCTTGGAGCTGGAGAAGCAGGGTTGCTTTCCAACGGCGACAATTCGATTCTTTCACCTGCACAGCTGCAGCGGCGAAAAGTACGGCAGGAGCCCACGCGCCGTGCGTAAAGAAGTCCATTTTGCGCGTTTACGGGGCGTTTTGTGTTTGGGTACAACATCAATTTGTATTGATACCTCTTTTTTCATAGGTTTTGTCATATGGTTTGGAATCTTTCTACACACGCGCTGTGTTCTCAGTCGCCAGGCGCGGAGGCATGCCCGAAGTTGAGAGGGGTGCCGCCCGCGTCGGCTTTGAACGCGACTCAGATGGAGGCGCAAAAGCGCGCGCTGGGCCTGGGCATCTACTTGACGAGCATGGAGAGTCTGGAGGTGGCGCGTCGCATATCTGAGAGCGAGAAGGTGTGGAAGTCTACGGCGCGAGAGCTAGAAGAGGACTATCGTCGGGTGCAGTCGGAGCTGTCGCTAATCAGGTCAAAGCACCGAGAATTGGAAAAGCTGTTAGAAAACGAGAAGGGGGTAGAACACGTGGAAAAAGACGTCGAGTCCAACTGGGACTCTATATTGGACTTCTTCGAATCCACGAAGGCGCAACGAGGAATGATAAAAGATGTTCTAAATAGAAAATCTAGTACAATTGTTATACAAGGCAGTCAGTTCTGCGAAGACGATTGCAAGGACCGAAATGAGCCAGGGTCTCTTGGTTCCGGCGAAGTCGATTTGAAAGCCGTATTGAATCGTTGGATCGATTCCGCTCATCCCCTTTTGACCGAGCTCAATCGTGTATATAGCCTCTCTTCTGAATCTAAATTTGAATGGCTGAAAAAAAAAAAAACTGAGCCCTCAAGTGCTTCTGATCAGAATGCGCTTGACCAACTTCTCGCTAGTTTGGATGGCATGCTCGTCCAGCATGGGCATCACCTGAATCACACTCGCTCATTGATTGAGCAGCTAGAGCTCGAATTGGCGTCAGACGACGCTATCATTTCCCGGCTGGAAGCCGATCTTGTCGCGCCTCCCCCGCCCCCTCCTCAACTCCACGAGAAGCGCGTTTCGAACGCGTCTCAAAGCCGCCCTGTTCCAAAATGCGACCCTCCCCCTCTGAACTGCGACGCGCTTGTATCGAGCTATTCAAATCACATCCGAGCAAAAACGAACTCGCGCCCTACAACGCCTCTTCTAGACGCGAACGCCGACCGCCATCCTCTCTTCGACTGGACGGGCCTTTCTTCGTCTGCCTCGCCCCTGGACCTGCTGCTGTCTCCCGACACCGCTCGCAGCCTCCAAAGTACATAAATCCCTGTGTTATAAATATTTATATACAAACAGTGCGTTTTTCACACACTTGTCACTTTCTGGTCGCATAAACGACGGCTGCAGATGCCGTATCTCGGATGTAAGAACCCCACGTGGTGCCCCATTCCCAGAACGTCTCCCACCATCTAGATCCAATCACTTTCACCACGGTGGTCTTCACGACACCGGCCCTCCTCCCGCCGTCTCTCGAAGCAGACTTCCTGGTCCTCACGCTGATTCGGCACTCGTAGCAGTCTTCCTCCGCCTTTTCGGATCCAAACGTGATGGAACGGTCGGACGTTTCGCCGACGGGCTCGGGCGGTCGCGAAGTCGCCTCCCTGTCGACCAAACAGCGCGCAATCCGCCCGTTTCGAATCAACAAATGAATCTCGCACTCGTCCACCTCGGACTCGATCAGCTGAGACACCACGCCCAAATCCTCCCGAAGCGCGACCGCGTCGGGCTTCATCGCCGCCAAGCACATGCACTTCCAAATGCTCTTCTCGTTCATGTCCGCGCACAGGCGACGCTCTGAACCCTGCAACCAGACCAAGTCCGGCTGACGCGAAAAGAGCTCCGAATTCACGCGACGGTTCGTCACCAATTCCGAACACAATGATTCCTCGCTCGTCTCGGCCAAAACTTTCTCGTCCTCTCTCGTCAGGTCCTCGCAGTCCAAGCTGGCGGCCCCGCCCTTCCTCGCCCGCTCCTCTGACGTCCCCCCGTCGCCACTCGGCGCCGCCCTGTCGCGGTACCTGTAGAAGTACGATTCCCACAGTCGCAGTCTGCTCGCCGACAGTTTCCCCGTCACTCCCCCGTCCTTGACGGTGTAGTTCGGATTCACCCAGCCGCTCCAAGTGGACCCGCGCTCTCTTTGCGACTGCCACTCCTGCTCCAATTCCGCCAAGTACGCCCACACGCACGGCAGACTTCCCCCCTTCTCCTCCCTCTGCTTCTCGCTGTCGAACAAAAACGTTCCGTATCGCCCGCTCTGAGCCGCGTCCAGCAGCCACACCAAGAACTCCGGCGTGAACTCGAACGACTCGGGACACTGCCGCATGCACTGATACACCGCGTCGAGCCACTGGATGAACACCGGAGAACTCTCGTCCGTTTGGCTCTCCATCTGCCCTATTCCGAACCTCAGCGCAAATCTGTGTCCAAAGGACAGCCACTCCTTCTGTACAAGGCAGCAAAACCCCTTTATCGTCCTGAAATACGGATCCAGTATCAGCTCCACCAAAGAGACCAGCTGAGACGTCCTATCCCACCCGTCGCTGCAGTGCACCAACACCGAAGACCCCTCTTCCAGCCGACTCGCTATCGCCAACGCGCCGCTCAATATCGACTTCACGTGCACCAGCCACTGCGAGGACTTCACCGCCGCCGACGCCGGCGAGCCGCTGGCGCTCAGCAACAACACTCGACACAGCGCACCGAACGAACTCCTCACCTTGTGAATGTTGTGAATGTTCAGAAACTCCATCCTGCAGTCCCCATATCGACTCACGTTCTCGTACCCACCACCCTTAACGATGTTGGCAATAGCAGCCGTCAGCGATCTCGCATCTATAATATACATGGGCACTCTGTCCCGCTCTCCATACTCGTCTACACACTCTTCGATTTTCTCTGTGCGCTCGTCGGCGCGACATCGCCCCGCCTGCCTTCGCCCGTACCCTGGGTTCGCCTCCCAAATCGCCCTCACCAACTTCTCGTCTCCTTCATTGCCCCTCCTCAGTCCGGACAGCGGCTGCGCGCTCCTCGACAACGTCGCGCCGTTCCTCCCGTTTATCCACACTGTCGTCGGCACTCTCTCCGAACTCCGGAACTTGCTCGACGATATCACCTCCGCCAGCCCCACCGACCTCGGCACCACGAACCTCGACGGGTACGTCTCGCAAATCCCGTACAACCGACCACCGACCTCGTTTTCCGTCAATTCAAACCACCTCTTCCACCCAGACAGCTCGTCCAGCCTCTCGTACTCCGCCACCGGATCGTATCTCCACGACTTCCCGTTCGGCAGCGTCGACAGCTTCCTGCTCTCTCCGAGACTGTAGCAAAATATGGGCGGGTTCGACTGGTGCCTCACGAAGAAAGAGCGACTCTTTATGTGTCGCACCAGCTTCTCTCTCTCTTCCGCCGTACAAAATAAAAACCGAAACCGACGCACGTCCTTCGTGTACACCTCAACGGCATACCCCGCCCTCGGACCCGACGGCGCCCCCGTGACGAACGGCAGCGTCTGAAAGGCCGGCTCCGTCTGCTGCGCGTAACTCGACACGCACAAGTTCGGTATCGTTATCGTCTCTCTCCCCTGCAAAAAACGTCAGCACTCTTTCTCCGGTACATAAAACCACCCTTTTTCCCACGTCGTACCGCAAACGAGCTAAACCATATCCTGTAGCTCGTCAAACACATGCGCCCCTCCAAATCCATATTCAGCGACACGCTCGTGCATCTGCACGTCAGCAGCCACGTCTCCACGCGTTCTCCCTCGTACAACTTTATTTTCTCGCTCTCTTCTAACGCCGACTCGCGCTCCGCGACCGTCGAACTCTGTTCTTCATTCTGCCCATCTCGCAAACAGTGCCGTCAGCCCCCCTTCTTCTGCAAAACATCTCAAACGTGCGCATGTCGCACAAATATGTACAACGCGCACGTCCACCAGTCCGACCCACATACACACATTTTCCCGCGCATCTGGAACATTCCTATTCTGCCCGCACACTTACATCGTTCATAGCACGAAGTCAGGATGACAGCACGACGGGCTCGACGCCCCTCAAGCAAAAAAAATTTATTGAATATTGAGTAATCGTTTTCGCTGCACAAAAATACTTTTTTTTCTGTCACTCACCCTGTCTGGATTCCGTGTCAAAGAAGGGCTGCACTCTGCGGCGAGGAAGGTTCCGCACGCTTTTGAAGCCACGATGAACCATTCTCACGCCCGATCTGGTCCCTATCGAAAACACGATCCGGACGATGCTCTTCGGCGCGCCTTCTTTTCGCCGCACGCGTTCCTCGAATGCATCTCTCCCTCAAGACGTCGTCGGCATCATATCCCCGTCCCTTCCTCCCGCGCAAAAAATGTCACAAGGGGGACGTGCACCGTGAGAAATTCAGACGTCGCACGAAAAAAATCGGCCCATTTGTGCGCACCCGCGAGACCATTTATGTGCAACTCGATTCTCTGACAAGCGTACTCTGAAAAGTGCAAAAAAAATAACACTCGAACGCACTATACAAATATTGCGCTGTTATATATATGGTATACGGTCTGTTCAGCTCTTTTTTTGACTGGCAACATCCCCATTCATTTTTTCTGTTAACTTTTTGAGAGATCGGCCTGGCCGCGGTATTATTTACTCTAGAAATGGGTTGTGGTGCAAGTACTCCAGGTTCGAACGGTTTTCGTGCATTTGACTACTCACGAACACGTTTCTGCCTTGCTCCTTTACCGACGTTCACACTCGGCGGAGACAAGATGTTGTGAGCTTCTCTGCGGTCGAGAAGGATGACGTGCGAATTTGTGTGACTTTCTAACTTTTTTTTCCTTAGAAGATGCTCAGAACGAGATAGCTGCAGGAGGCCAGCAAAAGCCTACCGACTAGTACGACGTTTTAAGGTTAAGTACACGCACGTACACACGTGTCGTAGTCAAAAAACATTCGGTCAAGAAGATTCACTCCTTTTTTCCCCGTCGACGACGCGCGCATGAAGCAACTACATGTGCAAACTGTTGCTACTAGGTACGCGAGCTTTTCGCGTGCTCCGCGTTCGTCGAATGCGTGGAGTTGCTAGAAGCGCGGCGATAGTAACGCTCTCTTTTTTTCCAAAACAGGCGACTCTGGAGTCGGAAAAAGCGCGCTCATGATGCGATTTGCTGATGGATCATTCAAAGGGAGCTTCATGAGCACTGTGGGCATCGATTTCGTATGTCTAGTGAAGAGGGGAAAGACAAAAAAATGTCCATCTAACTTTGCTTTTTAAGAAAATGAAAACAGTCACCATAGATGGGAAACGAGTCAAAATTCAAATCGTGCGTCAAAACATACCCCCCCACCTTCAAAAACCCGTTCTTTCTCCCTGACACAATTTATAGTGGGATACAGCTGGACAAGAACGGTTCAGAACTATCACCAAGACTTATTATCGTGGCGCAAATGGCTACATCCTAGTGTACGACGTGACGAACCAAGAATCGTTCGACCGTGTCAAGTATTGGCTCAATGAGATTAAGAAGAATGGAAATGAAAACGTCTATAAAACCATTGTGGGGAATAAAGCAGACTTGAGCGATCAGCGAGCCGTTAAGTTCGAAGATGGAGAAAACTTTTCAAAAGAAGTTAATATTCCTTTTATCGAAACCAGTGCGAAAGATGGGTTAAACGTAGAAGGCCTGTTTACGACAATGACCCAAAAGTTTGTAAAATTTGCTGCCAGTCAGAACTAGTGTGCGCACAAAACATTCCGTATAATGTGTCTTTTATATGCGCACTGATTGTGTTGCCACGTTCCTCGACGAACCTCTCGTTGGATGATCGTGCATCACGAAATCACGCTAACTCGGCCGGGCCTTCTCATTCGACAAACGCGTACCGGAATGCGAAATACACAGGGAACTCCGCTGATCCTCACGTCAACTCAACGAAAAAAACTACAAAATAAACACATATTGAACGCAAATATGTGAGGACGCTAGCACACCTCTCAACGCGCTATTTCTCTATGCCTCCGAGGTGTTCCGGCCGCATTTTCTGCAGCCTGTCTTACACCATATATACATACCTCTTGTACATTATGTAAGCATATCATACTTTTTTTTTTCATTTAATCCGACCTGTCAAATTCTCCCACATTTTCCTCAAGTGTCCTACAACTGCTTTCCTGCTCTCTTTCGTGTTAAACGCCGTTGAAAAAATGTACACACTAGGATCTAAGCATTTCGTGTTCTCGATCGAGATGTTCCACTTGTCCATCGTCGGCCTTGCCAGCGAGTTGGTCTCACAGTCCTCTCTGGTCGCGTGGCCCACCTTTCCGTACTGAAGGTCATAGTATTCGATCCTCCTTCTGAACGGAGATACACAAAAGTATCCAATCAAAGAATTCGCCTCGTTGAAAATAGAGTAATACGAGGAAAGACGATCCTTGATCCGCTGAATGATCGTGAGTTGCGAATTTGAAACTGGACTGGAAGCTCTCTGCTCAATAGCGCATATCCTAGAATTGTCCAACGAAAAATCAGAGCGTTGATAAAGAGTTCAAAAATGTGCTATACACACACACAAAACCAGTACACCAAGTCAATGCATCGTCGAATTGCTAGCACAATATCATATCTAGGAGCGCGGAGCTCCTTTAAAGACAATTTGTGCCTCGGCCTGCTGACGTACCTTTTCGAATTTCCGTCTTCAATAATTATTCTCTCCCTCCCATGCTTCATATAGAGTCTGGCCTTCGCAATTACTCTAGAATGCGCCATAAAGGACAAGACATATCCCTGATCGGCGCTTAGACATCTAAATACGCGGTTATTCGTCTGCTACACGCACTGAGAACGCTCTCTAAAAACTAAAAACGTTACCTTTGTGAGATGCCTCCCACTACTTCGTTGTTCGGTGAAAAGACACTAAATGGCTCTGCCTAAAACATACGTCATCAATAAAATATTACGTCTTTGGCCTCTGCTTTTTTCTTTCGGCCGCGTACCTCACTAGAAGTCTCAACGATCGTCGAACTAGACGGATAATCAAACGAACCAACTCCAATAGCTTGATATCCAATATTCTCATTCGTATCAAACG
The DNA here is from genome assembly GCF_023897955.1 of Schistocerca gregaria. Lineage (NCBI taxonomy): Eukaryota > Metazoa > Arthropoda > Insecta > Orthoptera > Acrididae > Schistocerca > Schistocerca gregaria. The sequence goes on along the minus strand of NW_026061743.1, from coordinate 110,159 downwards.
AATCTTTAAAAAAATCTCTGAACACTAATACGATGTCAGCAAAAAGCTCGACTCTGCATCGAGCAAACTCCTTCCTCCTATCAGTGCCCAAAACACATCAAATGGCTCGCACTTCGAAAAATGTACGACGCATAACCTGCCATATTCAAAACACAAACTTTTTTAACGAACAACTTGAATATTGTGTACTTACCGTTGAACAGACCTCCTCCGTCCCAAACATTTTGCGGGCCTTTTGTTTGATTCGTATGTTGTTGCGCGTGCTCAAAGTCCATTCGAGAGTTGCCGCCAAAAAATGAGTTTTTCGGGCTGGAACTCCTAGACGACGTCTTGATGATTTTTATACGGTAACTCCCATCTGGTAGGCGCTCCTCAATGATTGTCGTGTTTCCCCTTGAAAAATCTTGAAACTCCCGAAATACGTCGCCGAAATTGCGTTGATACCACCTCATGAACTCTTCTGAGTTATGTCCTTCAAACCCCATTTTATCTGATGGACGCGCATAATTCTGACTTGACCTCCTTGACTGATATTGTTGATAAGGCCTGTAAGAACTATACCCACTGTCGTTATATGAGTCGTGTCCACCTCCATACTTCAGTTGCATGTCATATTGCGCTCGCTTGTCTGCATCTCTCAGCACTTCGTACGCTGTGCTGATCTCGACAAATTGCTTCTGAGCATTAGGGTCGTTCTTGTTGACATCTGGATGCACCTTCTTAGCTTTCTTTGAATGGGAAAAGGTGCCAGTCCAAAACGAACGCCCTCAGTTAGAATCTTCGGATTTACAAAAAAAATGGTACCAAAAACGCGTATATGTACGCATACGGCGCCACCGCCCAAGGGACGCATGCGAAAAAAAACCTATTGCCGACGAACTTCGAAAAACGCCTTCTTAATCTCATCCTGTGTCGCATTCTGACTGACCCCAAGGACACTATAATAGTCTGGATACAATGGAGTCAAACTGGCTGTATTCAAAACACTCAACAGGGAGAGACGTAAACATTTCGCAGCTGAAGAAAAGTCTCAGCTCTTTTTTAATCCTCTCTGTGATAAAACCACATACTTGTGCTCGAGTATTGTCTTTTCTGAACATAAATGCCGCTACACAAAACTTTGCGCTTCAGGCGCCCACAATGTGCATCAAAAAGCCGATGGCCCGATTTTAACCTAACATCGCTGCGTTAGTTAGTTATAAAAAAGGACTGTATTAAAGAAACGCGGGCGCATTCGGCTTCACTCTCGAATTTCAGTGATCGCAGGGGCACCTGTGCAAAATAATTCGATCAGACCTTGCGATGTTCAACATGAGATGGAAACCAAACTATCCGGCCCCAAGTACTTTCAGAGATGAAAATAACGAAAATCAAATATCAGCGATTGAAAATTTTCAAGAAAACAAGTTCTGTACAATTCTGCACAATCTTGTCTTTTTTGAACGGGTACAGCGACCAAAATATGAGGGAAAGATCCATTCCCAACGGCCGCCGCATACCCTGATTGCCAGATGGTTCTTCTAAAATTGATTCCCACAATAAAAAAGGAGCCTCTGTTTTGCCGTGCATTGTCACACATAAAGGAAATTCTGTATGAGAGTACAATTTTGTATATTCAGAGGACGAACGTTTACTCTTGACTCGATGCGTACGCTTAGGCCTGCAAAGGACATCTGAGTTGCCTCCCTTTTTCCTCAGTTTGAATTTTTCTTATTCTTCATCGAATTGATTACTGCCGAACGAGTGCTGCCGGATAAATGCGCACGCACTTGCGCACTTACACAAAAAAGGCAAATTTGACGGAGTGACTTGCCGTCAAATGGACCACGTGCCGAGGATCTGCAGCGAAGTACGCGCTGCAGCTAAAACAACAGGCGCCGAATGAGAATAACACATTTGAAATTTTTTGCGCGCATTTTTGTACCGCAGCCCCTTCTCACGGACACAGTTTCTCCCTTCAAGCGTGACACCTTCGTCCCCACGACTGAAGAAGAGAACAGAAGAAATACAACAAGCGAGTGGACGATGAGGTGTTATATTTTTTTTGGCGAGTAGAGTGAAAAAAAGGCATAGTAGATAAGTGACACCAACATATCTCATTTGCGCAGGAAATGACATGATTTAGTAGCCAGAGTTGGTACCCCATACGCGGATGCACCCGTCGGTATATCCCGCATATAAAATACTGCCATCTGCAGACCAAGAAAGGGAGGTGCAAGCCGTTTTTTGATTTTTTGATTTGAAGTCAGGGAACGCATGGCTTAAGTCGGCAATTTTCGTTTTGCTTTCTAAGTCAAATACTTGGACGCCTGAGTCGGTACCCGTGCAAAGCCAGTATCTCTTGGGTGAGAAGCAAAGTGTGTTGATGATAGAGCCGATGTTTAGAGAGTAGAGGGAGGATTTTTCATTGACATCCCATATGATGGCGTTCCCATCCTTGCCGCCGGATGCGCATATAGATCCGTCCGGGGATATGGTGATAGCATTGATGTATCCAGTATGTTCTTTGAGGGTACTGACGAGTGAACAGTTGCCCAAATTCCATATCTTAACATTTCTGTCCCAACCAACCGACGCAAAAATTGGGTTAGAAATATTCGGAGAAAAGCGAACACAGCTGACCCAACCATCATGGCCATCCGTGACGGTATGTTTGCATTGGCCGAGAGTATTCCAAAGCTTTATCGAGCGGTCTCGAGATCCAGAAACGATTTGCCTATTATCGGAAGAAAATGCTACCGATAATACGTCTTTTGAGTGCCCAATAAAGGTCTTAGACGTGTTTCCTGTGGTTAAATCCCAGAGTCTGAGCGTCGAATCCCAGGAAGAAGACAGGGCATATTGTCCATCGGTAGAGATAACAACATCTTGTACGTAATGGTTATGTCCTCTTAACGCCCGTAGTGGGTACCCATACTCTAGTTCGTTTTGCATTAGCTTCCAAACCATGATGCTCTTATCTCGGGAACTAGATAAAACAATATCAGGTGCCTCAGGCGTCGAACTGATCGCCGTAACACTACCTCCATGCCCCTTCAGGGTCCCGCGCAAACTCAACACGTCCATGCGGTCTCTTCAAAGAGAAGTAAGGTAAGAACAAAAATCATCGGGAGGATCTGAGAAGCGAGAAAATCACTGGCTCTAAGCAAGACGTCTCTAAAAAGAAAAAGAGCATTTGAGGAGACGCTGAGGGCATCACAAGCAAAAGGCATATGCCGATACAATTCCGGTTGCAAGAAACAGATGAGGGTCAACAGAGAAGGAACATACGTCAGATGTAAAGAGAAAAAAGTAATCACGATACCTTAAATCAATTTTTTATATTTTTATTGATTCTTAAAAAAAAAAAGCTTTCTTGCGTTACATATTACAACGAGGTTACTTTTTTTTGATACAAGTCTCGCCTGTTTTTTTTCCTTGATAGTGCTCTATTTCGTGTCCCGTCTTGACCGCAGCCATTTCTCGCTTTGAGTAGCAGTTGCCAACTCAGCCATTCTGGCTCGGCTTATCCATGCACAGGCCCACAACCACATGATTCTCTCATTCATAACATACGCGCTGATTAAGTAGACGGTACGTTCGTCCACCGCGCATTTCGTCCAGGCTGAGGACTCCTGAAACACCCTGCTACGGGCTAGAAACGCTGCTATGCTCTTAACGGATATCTTGGTTTGTGTTTTTTCTATATTTCTCATATAAAAATTTTTACCCTGTATACAAAGATCCTGTGCTATTTGTTTGACCTCCAGTGGGCCTCTTTGCGCGGTGCTAGTTATGTTAGACCAGGAGGTATATCAGGGTATCCGCAAGAACTATGTCCTAAAGCCCATACCCCCTGAAAAGTGGCTCAATCCAAATGATATCGACTGGTGTGCTGAAAAGTTACTCGGTAAAGGTACTTATGGTCGAGTGGTGAAGGGCACTTGGCTCGGGAAGCCATCCGCCATCAAGATTGCGAACACGGACCACGGACAGGAAGCCACTGATTTGTTAAAGGAGGAGTGCAGTCTTATGAGGTATGAAACAGACTTGCATGGTTTTACAATTTTTGAACGCATGTGCGCGTCTCCCTTATGGAAGTTCTGAAGGAGTGAGCCATCCTCGTCCGAGTGATTTTTTTCGTGTGCATGTGGACGCTTCGCGCGTGATGAGATGTGAAGACAAAAAGTACCCTTTTTTTCGATATGTATAGACGTGTATGATGTGTAGTCGCGGGTGATCATTTTATGTGTGTCGGAGGGGGTGTGTTACGGTTCGCATCGGTGGGGGACATGGGGTTTGTGCGAGACGCGCGCCGTGGGTTTGCTTCGCGCGGCAGTCGACGGCAGAGCGAGCGACGGGAGATGTATGAGTGTGTCCTATGTGTTGTAGGTACAAATCCTTCGTTTGGTCGGATGCGAGTGTTCATTATTTTTAACATACAATTTTTACAAAAATGGGAAACCACGAAAATGTGTATGGAACACGTGCGCTTTAGCAATTTGGACCATCCGAATATCGTGAAAGTGTATGGGTGCTGTGACAAGAATGGATCGTTTGTGATGGTTATGGAGCTATTGCACTCGTCGCTGTCAAATTTGTTGGAATCGTACAGGCCGGGCAGCAGATCTAAAAAGAGCACCCCCAGTAAGGTAAGAAAGAATGTCAGAGTACCAATTTGGAAGATATTGAGAGACGTGGCAGCCGGCATTGAGTATTTGCACGGACTTGACTTGATACACCGTGACGTGAAGCCGTCGAACATTTTGTTATCTCGTTCGACTTTTCAGGCGAAATTGTGTGATTTTGGCCTCGCAAGGAAGTTTGAAGCAGGAAATAATAGTTCCATGACAGATGCTGGCACATCGCCGTACAAGGCCCCAGAAGTGAACTATGGGTTAGGTCGTTATGATCGTTCTGTCGATATATTTTCTTTAGGTCGAGTTATAGAGAGGGACCTATGTCCTTTGTTGCGGGATGAAAATTTGAAGCAGTTGGCAGATTACTGTACACAATCGATTGGTACGGAGCATTTATCATTTAAGTCACCATCTTCTCGTCCGAGCGCAGCACAGGTGTTGGAGAGGATTAAAGAGCATATCCGGAAGTATAGGCCGGGTAGAGTGGTACTATCCTTGGATCCTGAAGAGATCGAGAGGGTGAAAATGAAAATGCAGAATGTAAAGAGATTTCATGACGAGGATACAGAAGGGAATAAGGGGGCTTCATTAGCGGGATCCGATAAAGGGATGGACGTCGACGAGTCTCTTGGGACAGAATGTAACGATACGTCTAATACTGCTCAAAAGTTGTCTTCTCGGCGAACTCGAAAGACAAAAAATGTTAAAGAGAGCAAAGCTCTTGCTGACGACCAACAGGCAGAAAAACGTGAACTTCGAGATCGTTCTAAGAAGCCTTTGCCGGGAAATGGTCTTCAGTTTTGCGCACCTAGAGCTCAGATGCTTGATTCACGTTATCGTAAGACGTCATCGATGAAATTGAGGTTGAGGTGCGCTGATAAGAAGAAACGAGTTGCGATGAAACGTGAAACTCACAGTCAAGAGAAAACACCTTCAAAAAAATCTGGCTCGAATCGTTCAGACGCCTCTGATTTTGTGTACGTTACGAGTCGATCAAAGGGCGGGAAATATCACCTGGAGAGGGGGCATTCGACGGCTCATTTGATGATTAATCTAAAAATGGCACTTGAATTAGGAAAAGCGCCATGTTCAGATTGCTGTGTATGTGAGGCTTCGAAAAAGGTCAACACTAGAAAAAGAGGTCGAAATACTACTACACCATCAAAAAACAATGCAAGCATTCATGACTCAATGGATGGCGCCAGCTTACCATTAAAAAAAAAGTGTAAGTCCAGATTAGACGTTGCTATGTCGGTCGACTCATCTGATGAATTGTCAGACCAGGAGGAAGTTCCCACCTCTGGTAGGCGTAACGTGGCCTCCTCACGGTCTGCTACCACCGACAAAATTGGGAGGGTCTTTGCCATTTCTGATTCTCATCGTAACGGCAGTCGTCAAATGCCTCCTCGACTCTGTCGTCGTATGACCCTACCTATACTTCCAAAAAAAAAAGAAGAATGTCGCTATTCCATTGATTGCAAGCCGCCTCGTTGCAAGCTAAATGATGTCGTCTATGTTACGGCAGTACCCTACCGAAAGAACATCTACCACCTCGTCAGTGGACACTACGGTGCTTGCAACCCCATTCCACTGAAGACGGCCAAAGCAGAAGGGAGAGAACTTTGCAGGCGATGCATGATGAACGAATCAAAACCTTAGCAATGTCTGTGCGTGTATGCACGGCTTGTATGTACGATTACCAGAAATTGCCCAAATCGCTATCTGATATTATTTACCCGTCCCATAATTTGGTCAAGGCGATGACACACACGCTTTACTCCTCAGTGAACATACATCTGAATTTTTATTACTGCTGACACTCGTTCTTCTCTAGTGACCAATTACTCCTCCCTGTCATTGCTCTGCGGCTGATTTGTTCGTTTTGTCGGTTTCAGACGAACGGTCGATGGATCAAACTTTGGTAACATGGATGCAAGTGTATGGCTTCTTCTGGCCCTTACGTTGTGTGGACCCTCTTTTTTATTTTCAGAGGGAGCACTATCTTTTTCACTGTATGTAAACAAACTCGCCAAATCCGAGTGTCTCTCATTTTTATTTTCACTGACCGATAAACTACTTTGCTCTACATTCTCTAACAAGGAACGGAGTCTTCTAGGCGATATATAACCTAGACTTCTCCTTGGGCCACGACTTCGAATCGAGTTGTTACGAATCAAGTTTCGCTCACCGCGCCCCAAAACCTGGTCCAAGTCAGTTAACCTGTCATTTTCCTTATAGTCAGATTCTTCACTGATACTTCTCCCTTCACTCGCCCTACTGCGCCTCTCTTGTGTATCTCCTGCACTTTCCTCTCTTGCTGAAATCATGTCATCTCTATCTAGTTCCTCGCAATGGTTCACGGCCCTTTCGGTGTCTCCCATTTTCACGTCTTCTAAGGAGTCTGAGCGTCCGTATTCCAACTTTTACTATCTTGAGCTCGAGTAACGTATCAAGACTAGTATATTACACGTCACACAATTATCTTGAACGCAAGGTATCGCCTCGAGTTTTCATCAAAAAATTTTCCTCGAGGTACGAACCAATTCAAAATCCAACCCTGCTCGGGCTATGAATGAATGAATAACCCACTCGAGCATAAGGCTATTGCCGGTTCCGTTACGCAAAATATTCGTAAATCGATACACAAATTTAACCGCTTCATTGGTTTTGCATTCTTTTTTTTTGCAACGGCACGATCTTTTTTTTCTGCGACCTCTTCGTATAGGTTGTTTTTCCTTTTTCCATTTTCAAAGGATATGGATAATTTATCTGATCCTGATGATCTTTCCTTGTCCGGCGTTCGCGATTTGCATTACGACCGCGGATCATTCTTCACTCAATGCGCTGGTGACGGGAATTATGGGCAGCACTATTTTGGCAACGGTGTGAAGGACCTTGATTTTTGCGACTCGCAACTGTTGCCTCCACACTCTGATGCTGCGCGGGCCGCCGGTTCTCCTTCTGATGCTAGGAGCCCGTATGTTTTTTGAGTGCGGATTGCGCTGGCTTCCCGAACATTTTTTTGCGCATACACTAAGCTTTTTTTTAGACAGAACGAAGCGAAATCTCGTGAATTCCAGAAATCGGCTCTCAGGCACTCCGTGCCACCTCCTAATGCCAATTCTCAGCCTCGAACCGCTTCGTTTGACGAGCGTTTCAAATCAACGATAGAGTATGCGCGGCTTTACGGGAGGAGCCTGATGGTGGTGTATGTTACTTATCTTTCTTTTTGCAGTTATCGAAACATCATGTCTACCGTGGTTAGCTTGAAGGAGCAGAAAAACCAGGCGTTGACGGATATAAGAAAGCTGGAAGCTGAGAAGGCTCGACTTTTGGACGATCCGCAACATTTTGTTCAGATTTTGTTCAAGAAAAAAGACCTGATTCCTCCTCATCAGACAGTTACGCCGCTTCCTGTGGTTGACTTCAGGTGCTACGAGAACTTGGTGTCGTTGACGGCCGAGCCACCCAAGGTTGGGGATGCGGTGAGGGGGAGGACTTACACGTTGTCGAAGCCCATGTCTTTCAACTTGCCGTGGACGTACGAAGAACAAAAAAAGTTGGAACAGCTATTGATAGAATATCCGGATGAACCCGTATCGGCGTACAGATGGGAGAAGATAGCGAGGGCGTTGGGAAACAGAACGCCAAAGCAAGTCGGGAGTCGTGTTCAGAAGTACTTTATAAGGCTAGCGCAGGCCGGTCTGCCCGTTCCAGGAAGGGTTCCAAACCTCCAGGTACGATTTTTTTTTTTGTCTCCGATATAATGCGCACGGCTCTAAATTGATTTTTTTTATTAGAATTATGTGAAAGAGAAAAATTTATTAACAGCCGTTCCAAAAAGTTCTCGAGCACCACACGTACAGTAGGTTTCATGATTACGGCACGCGCGTTTTTTGACAACATGTTTTTGACAATTCTTTGTATTGAACACGCAGCACCAAGCACATCAATTATTACGAGCCTCCAGCAGTACGGATTGACGATGGGTCCGCTTCCTTCAAGCATTTGAAGTGCGCGCCCGAACACAAAGAACTGGCGCAGCTTTGTAGAGAGCAAGAGGAGAGCGTTCACGAGGTCTACATCGAGGCGCCGCCTCGCGCAGACAACACGCGTACGATCAGATGTAACTTATGTGGCGCTGATCCAATCATTGGATACATCTACAGGTGCCAGCTTTGCGATGGCGTTCAATTTTGCGAAAAGTGCCATTCTGGCGAGAACGGAATTCACGAGGCGGACCATCCGTTGGAAAAATCGAAGAGGCCCAACGTAGAGTTCATTGATCCTGATTATATTACGACAAACGAAATGAATTATTTAGATCCTCACTTTTTACCATAATTTTTTTTCTCTTTTGACGATTTTCATGAGTGCGATTTTTTTCTTTGACAGCAGGCTCTGCGCGAAATGACGTCGGTGTGTAAGATGCTAGAGCAGGTGTTGGTGAACGGCAACCGGTTTTACCGAGTTCAGAACGATCAGACCAAAGTGTATCCCAGCATTACGACCGTTTTAGGCAGCGTTATTGCGAAGCCGGAGCTAGAGAATTGGCAGCGGAAGGTTTCTCTACTTGAATTTAAGAAGCAGTTGCAATTGTGCGCGGAGAGACGCGAGCTTCCAGGTACGATTTTTTCTCTTTTTCGGAAGTGTCGTGGCGGTCGCTGACACAAAAAAGGCCTCGGAACGGTTCAAATTCTGCCAGGGGAGAGAGTGCTGGAAGACATGGTCAGGGAGTCGATGACAGCTCCCGATAAAATTGTATGCGAGGGGTGACACACAAAGTGCGGTGTGTGTGTTGATGAGTTGACAGGTTTTTTTTTTTTGAATTTCTCGTTGTCGAAGGGGTGTTGGCTCCCCTTTGGCGATGGGGTTTTTTCTTTATGTGAAGTGTGACATGGCGTTGAGTTTCGGCACAGAGGTGCACGCGATCATAGAGAAGTTGATTTTGACGAATGCGGACGACATGCCGTGCGACCCTGAATACGTGACAGTGAAGGATTCCTTTCGCGCGTGGCGTCGCCAAGTGGAGAGCAGCGGATCCAAGATCATCAAGACTGAGGTTCAGGTGGTTTCAAAGAGATACGGGTATGCGGGAACTATGGATGCTTTATTGAGGACGGTCGAAGTGCCCTCGGGGAAGGAGATATGGACAGTCTTAGATTGGAAGACGAGCAACGCTATTAGGAATGAATACGCGCTGCAAGTCGCCGCGTACGCCAAGGCTTACGAGGAGATGACCGGCACGCCAATCGACAGAGCAGCTGTGGTTAGGTTCAACAAGAAAGGCTCGCCAACCTACGAAGTCAAAACGGTGCACAATTTAGAAGAGGCGTTTGACGCGTTCTGCTCGGTCTTACACATTTGGCAGATGACGAATCAGAGCCTGTTTTGACAGATCGAACCCACGTCGAGAGAGACAACGCGACGCGTGTCGTTTCGTGCATCGCGTCCCTTCATTCCACTAAAAGCTGGGCATTTTTTGTGTTTTTCTAGAGGAAATTGCTTTTATGTCGAGAGGGTCCAAAGCTTGATGGTTTGGTCTTCTGAAGCCGTCAGGAGGTGTTTGCCGTATGGGTGCGCTGCTAGCCCCATTAGGAGTTTTTGGTGCGCTTTTTTTTTCAGAAGGAGTTCAGTGTCTTCTAGAGCCCAAACGCATATGTCACCGTTTTCGCTTCCCGATGCTACGAACGAGCTGTTGTTTAGAAATGTAGAGTCGACTCTGAATTCTGTGTTTGTGTGTCCCCTATACTCGTGATAGAGAGTTCCTTCTTCTTTGTCTATGAGCATGAGTTTGTTAGAAAGCGTGCTGAGGAGTAGAATTTGCCCGTCGTTAGACAGACTGACGGAGGAGATGACGCAGGCGAGACAGTCCGTTTGGAGTTTTCCCATGCGGACATCATAGGTTCTTAGGCATCCGTCAGCTGACGTAGTAAAAATTTCGATTGTGGAGGTTGCGACACAAGTGACGCTATCTCTAGCTTCTGGGAGAACCTGAATGGGGTCGATTGATCTAGATCGACAATCCCAGCACTTAACTGTCTGATCGTTGCTTCCAGTGACGAATATGGATGCAGAAGGATGAAAAGCCACGCAATTAATTTGAGAATTGTGGCCGCGAAATTTCCGAATTACCAAGCGAGCGGCGACATCCCACAGAAACGGCTGTTTATCTCCGCCACAAGACACAAAATGGAGGTGATCGCTCGTGATGTCGAGGTCCAATACCTGGTAACTGTGTCCAGTGTATGTACAAATCGATTTGGATTGGTATGGATTCCAGAGAATGATTTTCTTGTCATATCCTCCGCTCATGCAATATCTTCCGTCTCGGTTAAACTTGACGACGCGCACGGCCGCCGTATGCCCCTCCAGGACCTGTTCTTGGTCAAGTGAGATCGACCTTTTCATATAAACTTTCGGATGAACTCTCAAAAAAAATGAACCTAACGGCTTTCATGGCCTTTTAGCCGCTTCCCATACAAAAAAAAAATAATAATTAATTTTTCAATTTTTATTTTTCCCGCTATCAATAAAAGAATCCTAAGAGCTTGCCACCCGTGCCCTTTTTTCTGGCTTCGTTGTGTCCCATGACCCCATTCGATGTAGTGAGTACAAGCGTTCCAAATTGACGTGACGGTAGCAGATGGTTAGTCCATCTTTCAAAATCGACGACTTTAATGTCGAAGCGAGGAGAGATGACTCCAGCCTTGTTCAGGCGACCCAAGAGGAAGACGACTATCTTTCCAGATCGATGATCATCAACAATCTCAAACTCCCCGATATATCCATGTTGTTGCATCAGGCACAAAAATTTCACCACCACTTTTGAACAAGGGCGAATGAGCACTTGACGCTTCCCGCGGCGCTCCGCATTGGTAATGTTTTTCAGCGCGCGGGCAAGAGGGTCTATTAACACCATGATTGAAGCGCTGAATAACTAAATCGCGGTGAGTTATTTGATTAAAAAAAAAAAAGACCCAAAATTGCACGAAATTCATGATTGATCGAATCGGAACGAATCTAGATTTGTTTTCCCTCCTTTTCTGAACCGCAGCGCACGGTTCATGATAACCCCTTCAAATTCAATACGTGTGCACGGTGTATAGCACGTCTTTTCGTAACATAGCCCCCATTGTGCAAACGGTACGACCGACATACATATGCCTGTTTACGGTTGACAGAACGATGATTCAGCACAGAAAATCAAGAAAAATTTTTTGCGTGCATTTCCGTCGCCTCTGTTCTTCGATCGTCTCCGTCACCTATCTTGCAAAAAAAAATACCCTAGTCCATTCCGACGTCTGGAGACCTTGGTTTTCGGGCACATCTGAGGTTTCATCTCTTGCGTGTGCCTCTTTTCTGCATAAATATGTTCCGCGTGTGCAGAAGGACTGAATTATATCGCGAAACTTCTATTTTCGAACTCAGAGATGTCTATTTTATTTTCACCAATTGAAATGAATGCGTCTGAAATTCACGAACACTGGATGAACGTCGCATTGAGGGAAGCAGAATTAGCCTTGGAGCTGGGAGAAGTTCCCGTAGGCGCCGTATTTGTTCAACATCAGCGTGCAGTAAACGATGGCGACGTGACCCGCGATCTAGGGCAAATGATCTGCATAAAACATAACCTCACCAATGTCACCAAAAACGTACGCAGCCTCGTACCAAAATTTTTCCTAAAACTTACAGCAAGATATTTTTAGGCTATTCAACACGCAGAATATGTGGGTTTGCTCGAGTTACTCGACAAAGAGTGTAGTCTCGAAAAGGTGGTGCTCTACGTCACAGTGGAGCCCTGTATCATGTACGCAAGTCGTCATTTTGCAAACATACACAAATGTTCGTCTCATACTCAATTTTCGGCTTTAGGTGTACCTATGCCTTGATTTTATCAGGGATCAAGAGAGTGTACTATGGGTGTCTCAATGAACGGTTTGGCGGCTGCGGTTCTGTCCTTCCTGTTCATCAAGAGCCCCCCGGCCTCATTTGCACGTCTGGTATCGCCAAGGAACGGTGCATTCAATTGCTCAAAGACTTTTACGAACAGGAAAATCCAGGCGGTATGATTTACGTACGGGTGTATGTGTGTATGGTTTGTATCTAACTATATTCTTTCAGCACCGCCTGAAAAAAGAAAGGCAAAATCCAGTGGTCCTAATTCACAAGCCCCGAAAACCTGGACTGAACCCTGAACTGGTCATCTCCGAAAAATGATGACCGGATCTTCCTCAATCCTTGCGCAACTGCCTATTTTTTTTTCGATTTTTTTAGGTGTACTGCCAAAATCAGCTATTTGTCATATAACCACCAACACTTCGTCTTTCTCGTCGCGCCTCGATGAATTCGTTTGAATCTGCTCTAGCTCTGCTCACCCTGTTTCTATTAATTGAATTCAATACCAGCCTTAGCGAAAAAGAATATACGTACGTTCCCGAAGCGTGTACACATTCTCTTTTTATGCATTTCACAATTTGCGCACTCACCCTGCGCTTTTCTCAGTATTCTCATACCGACTACTGAATTGTTCAACCAGAGCGCAAATTTCGAAGAATCAAAAATATATCGTATCGATCAACTAGACCCACTCGAACAATATGAAATCCGAGTTTCTTGGCCCTGTTACGTATGCTGGAAACGTTTTTGATTCAATCTTTTCTGTCAAACACTGTTTGACCTTGTCGCGTTCTCTGCCATTCAGAGTCCAGTCTTTATAACGCTGCAATTAGTGTGCGCCAATGAAGATACGGATCACTCTCGAAATCTCACTAGAATAAACACAAGAGAGATTCTAAACACAGAAAAGTTCATATTTGAAACAAACTCAAATAGACAGGTTCTTGTACGCAATTATGATCATAGATAATGGGACGGTGCTCATTCAACAACCCCGCTCCAAACGATACCCCTCCTCTTTCTATGATTGATTTTCGGTGAGTGTTGTACCAATCTTGTTTTTGTGCATTTTAGAACTGCCTGGATTACGAAGAGATTTCACCTGAGATTCTCAAGATTTTAGACCCTAAAAAATTGGGCCAGCAAGAGACCTATTTGGTTTTAAATGCAGTGCCTAATAGTGTCGCATCTGACGGAAGCGTTCGACAAGAAGAGTTTTCTTTCAATCTTGGTACGTGCGAAAAATTTAACATATTTTTTTGTATCGTACTAATCGTCTTTGATCTAGTAATTGAACCCCTGAGAATAGGCTTGTCTATCAGGGCAATCAAAACTGCTATGTACACCATATTAGCATTAATACTTGCAGTCTTAGCAGCTCGAGTCTTTCTTCGCCGATACAGAAAAATGCACCCTTCGAAAATCAAAGATTAAAAATATGTTTATTGTCACCATATGTTAGTGTGGATAAAATGGCCAATCTTAAACACATGGTTTTTGAGTCCTGCATCGGCCAGAGTTTCAGTCAGGGTCTTTTCTGTCAATGTTTTTCTATAGAGGGGCGCTCTACGCCGGGACACGAAAATTGTACGGGCTGCGCCGGTGAGCAGAGGAGATTACGCGTTGCTCAGAGCTGAGGGCGACGCGAGCGCACGATGCAAACAGTGAGTCTATGATACCTTCTCTGTTGAGAAGAAGAGGAAACGTACTTTTTTTTTTAGCACACTTTTGCTCTTCAACTTATTTTCTCTTTTGCATCGCTTCGAAGCGCATGTTCCTTACTTTTTCCAATATTCGTGAATATACAAAATTTTGCCCATGACGTCCTCGTCGACATGTTAGAAGATGAAAACTCGAGAACCCTCTTTGAACGTGGAGACAGAGACGTCGCCTAATCTTTTTTTAGCGGATTCTTCCGTTCGAAATTCAACTGGCTTCCGCAATAGCGATGACATCATAAGTCCGGAGTTGTTCGAAGGGCGGAACCGGGAATTGAACACGATAAGAGAAAAAGGCAGAAGGGAGAAGTTGAGGCCTCGGAGGACAGAGTGTTCGAAACTTCTAAATCCAGAAACTAGATGCAGAGTTTATCGAATGGAACAAGATGACAATGAACTGGCTCCGATTGTGCTTGATGGTGTTACTGATACCAGAGCTTCTTGTGAATTAGACGGCCACTTATCATCTCTCAATCAAGCGGAGGATGAAGAATTGGTTGGCATAGAGTCAGCGCGACATGACATATCCGCGTTTGATGTACATGATCAACGAGGCGAATGTTCGACTGGGGGCTCGACAAGTTTATCGTCTAAAGCGCTCACCCAAGAGTTGGAATTGCTATATGAGTGTCCGTTTTGTTCAAAGAAACTTGCCGATTCAACATCTCAAGAGAGGACATCTCACTTCAATGGCTGCCTTGAAAGTTCTAAAAACTTGTTTAAGTGTGAATATTTGCGCTCGGACTCTCTCGTCGTTCTGGAGGATGCGTCTGCAGAAAAATCAAAATTAGCTTCTCGATTAAATATGACAAAAAAAGCATATTGGTGTTTGATATGTCAGAAAGATTTATCCTCCAAGTCCTTTTCTTCGCGTGTGTCTCATTTGAGACAATGTGGCAAAAAAAACAACTTGACTGTTCGAGGTCTTGCCAAATTGGATCTCCAAGCCAAGTCCGAGTTGCCTGAGGACGAAAATTCATCAAATATAGATTTAGAAGGCCATTCTTCGCGCTCTGCCTCGATCGAGTTTTCTGACTCAAACATGCATTCAGCGAAGTCTGAAATTGCCCTAAATGTGCAGTTCTCGAAGAGCCGTTATTTCGACCCTCTGCAAGATGAACCTTCCTCTGAAGAGATTGTAAAGTTTCAGAGAACTCTAGATGGAGCAAATTTTCCTCAATCTTCGAAACCGGTCCAAGTTAGAGAGACGGTCATCGGTGTTCCAATTCCCGACACCCTTCCTGTTCCAGAAAGCACTATTGAGAAGTGTTACCGACATGAACCAGATACTCTGCAGAGTGGACATTCGCCTTTATTGAGCGTGCAAACGACGTCTTCATCTTACTTAGGCGAACATGTTGACCGAAAAAAAAACGTGTCCTATTCCGATCACACATTTTATTCCAAGCTAAGCATTTTAGACGACCTCATATCTAACGACGACATTGACTCGTCTCCCCCTGAACTTTCGCAGCATCTCAATTCGCGTTCTAGGTACTCTAGGTGCACCTCCTCTTCCATGCGAACTTCTCATGATCTCGATCAACTGATTGAGCAGCAAATCGAATTGGACCTGCAACTAACCGGCGGTCTTGATACCGCTTCAGGTACCAAACCGCTATTCCACAACGAAGGCAGTCCTAAATTAAATTGCCCGCCGACTCCATCCTGCAGTCATCGTGCATCTGCTCCAGTTCAGCCCGACAAAAACTGCATCAAGTCTCCGGAACTTCCTGGTCGCATCGACTCCACGACGGCCTATGAAATTTCTGAAAAGGTTGAACACTCTAAAAAAAAAAAATTATGGGAATCTGATGAAGAAAAATCTGAACTTCGCGATATTTGCACATGCGCATTACCTTCTGATTTTACTTGCAAACTTAAAAAGCTATTCAATAACTATCATTCTCTTAAGAATCAACTGAAGGTCAATTACTACGCCTCAGTTGGTAGCCTGGCCATTCGCCGTGACCGCGAAATACTAGAGCTTTGCGAATCCTACAACATCAACGTTTCGTTTGCTATGAGCGAGGTTTTTTGTGAAAATGCTTCTTCCGATATTGGTCGGTTCAACCGATCGAGACAGACAACGTCGGACGATCCGAAAAAAACTGATTCTCTTTTTGTCGATCGGGATGACCCCGGTCCATCTGAATCTATCAATCAAAATGAAGACAAAGCCCATCAGGTCGATTCAGGTCAATCCAGTGACAGTCAGCGTCCTAATTATGCTCTTTTCAAAAAAAACGACCTTCAATCTTTGGCTATTCAATACGGCCTTAAACCCAATAATTCCAAGTCAGTTTTGATTCAACAACTCAATGCCATTTGGAACCATCAATATTCCCAGCACGTTTCAAAAAATGCGTCATCATGCGCCAACGCTGGGTCAAAAGGTGCGCCTGTTTCGTCGCTTGGCGTTGCTTTGCGGGAACGTTCGTCTGATTCGTCAAAAAAAAAAGAGCTATCTGCCAAAATTGCGGCCCTCGTCGAATCCGATGCCGAGCTGCGCTCTTTGATAGATTCTGCCAACTTGCCAGCAATTCAGGCCTATTTGCGAAAAAAAGGTGTTCGATGCACTCGCAAGGGCCTGAGCGAGGGTCTTCAAGGTTTCCGAACTGTCATCAATTCGCGCTGATTTTTTTGTATAGGAAAAAAAAAAAATTCACACTTCTTTGTACGCGCTTCTTGATCAAGTTCGCGCCGATTTTTATCATAGGGAAAAGGGGAGTTTTATTTGATCCGGCCCCTTATGAATTTGCTTTTCTTTGTCTAATTTTATTTTTATGGAATTCGATGGCTCTCACCTCGTTGCCGCCCCTTATAACGCCGACGTCTTGTCTCCAACTGTCACCAAAATGTCGATGAATCCTTCTCCTGAATTTTCAGAAGCTTCATTTTCTTCGGCTAATAGAGAGACGTTTTGCAAAGCCAATGGCGACGGCTTTGTACCGCCGAATGCTGAATCTGTACAATTGCTTGAACATCTTCTTAAGGACCGAGACCTAGCTCAAAAGCCCTGTGTTGGGCGTTCTCTTCTCTCTCGAAAGCCTCTGAGATGTCCCGTTCGTCCTCATAGTCGGCCTCGTGAATCTGCGACACCGCAGAATGTTTGTCTCTCTGGTACAATTTTGGCAAATACGCATACAAATTCTTGTATGGAAGATTCTGTTCCATCTGTCGCAGAGCAAGATCGTTCCGGTTTTTTTGGTGACGTCATCGATCAATCTTTGGATTCGTTTGCTCGTCACGGTCTCGACGGGGCGTCTTCGGAGGTTTCTTCTCGTCTTGAAATTCCTCCTTTGGAAGAGTTCGCCTCTCAGATTGGTCCGTTTCCTGGGGATGTAGTGACGAACGGTGGATCTGCCGACAAGGCGCGTGCCGACGAAGATGTGGCTCGTTCTCTGGACCGGCGAGTTTCCGCTCTTGATGCGGTGGGTCCTGTGGTTCTTGATGATGTGAAAAGCCTCGATAGGTCTTTGGATTCTTTCTTAGTTTCTGGGGCAGGCGAGGAGTTCGCGATTCTGGAAAGCGCTTCGTCGCGTTCTAAGGAATGTGCAGATCAAGCGTCACCATCCGAGGTTGGTCCGACAAGGCGCAGGGGCGTCGTATCAGATCATGGAAGAGAGGGCTGCAAGGAAGAACAAATGTTGAGAGTCCACGTTGGGTTGTGTAATGAAGGCGAGTCGCACATTGTTAGTAGTAGGTCGCAGTTGGATCAAGGCGGATCGTTACTGGATGAGTCGTGCTATAGCAAATTGCAATTGAATCAAGACGGGTCGTTGTCGACTGATAGTAGGTCGCTAGTAAACCAAGACGAGCTATTAATTGTGAGTAGCAAATCATTATTAGGCCAAGGTGAATCATTGATGGTTAATAGTAAGTCGTTGTTACAAAATCAAGATAAATCGTCGACGATGAGCAGCGAGTTACTATCAAATCAAGATGAATCATTAACTGTAAATAGCAAACTATTATTAAATCAAGGTGAGTCTCCAATTGCAAATAACAAACAATTGTTACAGCAGGACGGGTCGTGGGAATCGCTACTAGGTCAAGACAATTTATCAATGGTTGACAGGAAATCATTGCCAAACCCAGATAGGTCGTTACCAAACCCAGATGAATCACTAATAGTCAGCAGTAAGTCGCTGTTGGAACAAGGCGAGCCACTAATAGTCGACAGCAAGTCGCTGTTGAAACAAGGCGAGCCACTAATAGTTGACAGCAAGTCGCTGTTGAAACAAGGCAAGCCACTAATAGTCGACAGCAAGTCGCTGTTGAAACAAGGCGAGCCACTAATAGTTGACAGCAAGTCGCTGTTGAAACAAGGCGAGCCACTAATAGTCGACAGCAAGTCACTGTTGAAACAAGGCGAGCCACTAATAGTCGACAGCAAGTCACTGTTGAAACAAGGCGAGCCATTAATAGTCGACAGCAAGTCGCTGTTGAAACAAGGCAAGCCACTAATAGTTGACAGCAAGTCGCTGTTGAAACAAGGCAAGCCACTAATAGTCGACAGCAAGTCGCTGTTGAAACAAGGCGAGCCATTAATAGTCGACAGCAAGTCGCTGTTGAAACAAGGCGAGCCACTAATAGTTGACAGCAAGTCACTGTTGAAACAAGGCGAGCCACTAATAGTCGACAGCAAGTCGCTGTTGAAACAAGGCGAGCCATTAATAGTCGACAGCAAGTCGCTGTTGAAACAAGGCGAGCCATTAATAGTCGACAGCAAGTCGCTGTTGAAACAAGGCGAGCCACTAATAGTCGACAGCAAGTCGCTGTTGAAACAAGGCGAGCCACTAATAGTCGACAGCAAATCATTACTAAATCAATGTAGACCGCTATCGAGGCGAGACGGGCCATCAATAGTTAATAGGAAATCGCTACTAAATCAAGGTGAGCCGTTGATAGTAAGCAGCAAGTCGCTAGTGAGCCGAGATGACTCGTTGATAATGAGTGGAAGATCATTACTAGGGCAGGGCGGACCATTGGCGATCGACGGAAAGTTATCATTAAATCAAGGCAGGTCGTTGTTGGAGCAAGACGAGCGATTGATAATGAATAGCAAGGCATTATTGGATCAAGAGGAATCGTTAATCATTGGCCGCAAATGTTTATTGAGTCAAGGTGAATCATCGCTTAGTGGTAAATCGTTATTGAAGCAAGATGGGCTGTTGGACAGGTCTTCCGCGCGCGACGTCGGGTCCGCGTTGGGTGGACCTTTGGTGAATTCGGACGCGTCCGACAGGTTGGCATCTTGCAGTTCTTTTGTAGATAGCGACCTATTCGGCGAAGGCGGCGCGGATCGTTTGGATGATGAAAAGTTCGAGGAGTTTTTGTCCGGCCTCAAGAGCAAGAAGAGAGGATTGAGCTTTGCGAGGGGGATGGAATCTTCTCCGTTCCGCCAGCCATTGACAAAGAAGAATAACGGACAAGCTTCGTCTAAGAAGCGTGTTTCCGTCGAGGTGTCGGAGGAGTCTCGAATGAAGAGAAGTCTGGATAGCAGGTCCTCAAGAGAAGCTGAGGACGTGAAAGAGGAAGCAGAATTGAGCGATGACCGTTTTTCAACGCCGAGAAGAAGAAAAATAGAAGCATCGCCTTTCCAGACGCCGATTCGTCGAGTTAAGCACGTGTCTGGTTACACGGTGCCTTATTGCATTATGGGCAACTCAGGGAGGTCTTTACCGATTGTGACGACGTCTCCCAACGGGTTTCTGTTGGGCGTATCTGGCACGTCTTCTCCCGCAGGAGTTGCGTACAGAGGACCTCATTCCGCGCCCGCGAAGTTCACGAGGGACCGCACGAGCCGAAGCGTCTTATATTCGGCGAGAAGCGCTGGCAGTTCTTCCGCGGGCGGTCAAATTCCTCAAATTACGCCCCGTCGTTTGTTCAACTTGGACGTCGATTCATCAAAGCGAACGACGTTTCGCGACCTTGCGGCGCGCTGTCGCCATCCGCCTCGTCCATTTACGCGTGAGTCTCTCCTGGAAATGGGGTTCTCCGCTTCGGTCCTCGACATGAACGCCTTGTCCGCGCTGGGTCACCGATTCGAACAGTCGGGGGAGACGGTGGGTCCTAAGGAGCTGATGTGCCGGATGGTGCTCGACGGGGCGTCTCC
This sequence comes from Schistocerca gregaria, assembly GCF_023897955.1. Classification (NCBI taxonomy): domain Eukaryota; kingdom Metazoa; phylum Arthropoda; class Insecta; order Orthoptera; family Acrididae; genus Schistocerca; species Schistocerca gregaria. The sequence goes on along the minus strand of NW_026061743.1, from coordinate 89,802 downwards.
CAAGCTCCTCAGTCTGCCCTGGGTGGAGAATCACTATCGCTGGATTGTTTGGAAGCTCGCCAGCATGGAAAGGTCGTTTCCGAAGGAATGCGGAAGGGGCTACCTGAATGCGGAAAGGGTTTTGTCTCAGTTAGAATACAGGTATGAGCGAGAAGTAAACATGGCCCAGCGCCCCGCCTTGAGGAAAATATTGGAGCAGGATGCCTGCGCGAGCCGTCATTTGGTCCTATGCGTTGCTTCCGTTAAACAGGAGAGCCCCTGCGGCGCAGATTCCAATGACGCGAACCCCATCTCCGAAGGTTCCGCATCGCCCTCAAACGCCGATAGACCGGTAACATTGGAGCTGACCGACGGGTGGTACGCTGTAGATGCCGCTTTGGATCCCTATTTAACTCGCCTGGTTCAAGAAAAAAAAATTTTTGTCGGTCAAAAGCTCTGCATTTTCGGTGCTCGTCTGGTTGGCACGACTCACGCAGTGTCTCCGTTGGAATGCCCTCCTGGCGTGAAACTGAACTTGCACGTCAACGGAGTGCGCCCTGCCAAGTGGCAATGTCGCCTGGGATTCCAGCGTCTCACTCTTCCCTCTGTCAAGATCTCTTCGCTGAAGCCGAACGGCGGCATCGCGCCTCGCCTGAGCGCTCTGATCCTTCGCGTCTATCCGGTTCTCTATTCGGAAAACGTGCTCGCGGACGATGAAAACGGCCCTCGCAAGTCGGTCGTGAGAACTTGCCGGGGCGAGGAAATCGCCAACGAAAGGTTCCTGTACAAACGGTCAATGTGGATAGAGAGAAAGGTGGCACAGCTGGGGGAGAGCGGGGCTGACGCTGACGAGGAAGTCGACAAGAACTTCGAACGAAGTCGGGAGAAGTTTCAGTCAGAATTCGCCGAATCTCTGGAGGACCAGCACCTGGCAGAGCGAGCGATCGTCCCCTACGTGAGGCTGTTGATATGCGACATTCCGGACCCCGATGACTACGACATGCTCTCCGCGCTGTCTCGGCTGGAGAAGTCCAGTTCTCCGGAATACTTGGATCTATCTTCGCACCAAAAAAAGACCCTTTCCAGAGTCAGCAAGGCCATCCTGACCATACGACACATCTCAGAAGACACCCTGAGTGTCTTGAAAGAGGGACACCGTATCGAGGTCTCGCTCGTGGACTGGAGCACGCAGTCCAGGTCGGTCGTTCCGATTTCTCAAAACGTCGGGAAAAGGATGGGTTTTTTTGACACTTTGGACGCGCGTGTATTGGAATGTCCGCGTCTCAGGACTACGTCCTGTAGCAAGATAGAAGTCACGTCCAAGCCGTCTTCTTTGTTATCGGCGTCTGTTCTCGCGATGTTGCGCCGCTTGTTCGGCCGCCGAGTTACGTCTTTTCCGGCACTTTTCGAACACGACAGGAGATTCAGGTCGTCTATGCTCAGTTTCAAGAGTTCATTTTTGCAGATCGAAAACTTCGACGTCGTGGGACTCGTGGCGTCTACTGGCCTGAGGTCTTCTTCCTATCGGTCCGGAGAAAAATTGATTCAACAAAACTTTTTCCTTGCCGACTCCTTCATGAACATTCTAGTCATCCAAGTGCAGCTGTATGAAGACAATTTCCTCGCGTTTCCAATAGGCGCCATAGTCGGTCTGAAGAATCTCACTTACATCGGATACGACACCAACCTGCACGTCCACCTGGCCTCTTATTCCGACATGAGCGAAATTCTAACCAGGACCCCTTTTCCGCCTTACATGGCGGACGAGTACGAGAGAATCGAGGAATGGAAGCTCAGCAAGTCGTTCACGGCCGACATGGAAACGATCGAGACTCGACTGATTGACATTCTATCGGGCGCCCACTTGCGGTCCAAGTCGAACCAGAGTGCGAACAGCCTGTTTCACAAGGGATCCTGAACTTCTGACCCTACCGAGTCGTTGGATCTCCCCGCCAGGGGCGGCCGCGAGGAGCACGTGGAGGGAGGCGTTTTGACCGTTATTTCTTTTTTTTTAGAGGTGTCATCTTGTGACCCTTTTATTCCCGCGCAGAGTCACGTGCCCTGGTCCATGGAAAGCGCACCGTTTGGCGATTTTTTTTTGTATTTTTTGCGGGGCGCAGAAAGATGATGGCCACCCTTTTTGAACGTTACGAAAAAAAACGACAGAATAACGTTGATTTATTAGTTTACTCTTGTCCCTTGTGCGCAATAAACACATGTCTTCCTCGTCCGACAACTTAGAGACGGACGTTTACGCCGTTCGAAGTTCGGCACATAAGAATGCCTTGGACGAGACGGAGCCTATGCTTATGGAGAATAAGGTTTGGATCAGTGAATACCGTAACACTTTTATAACTTTTTTTGCTGACGCATTTCGTGAAAAAGGACCGATTCGTCCTTTTCCCTATTTGTCATGAGGACATCTGGACCATGTACAAGAAGGCGGAGGCCAGCTTTTGGACGTCAGAGGGTAGGCCAAACCGGGGTGCTAACGGAGGGACCGGGCTAGGTGAGCTAACCTTTCCTTTTGTGGATCAGAAATTGATTTGAGTTGCGACCTTTGGGACTGGAACTACAGAATGAACAAAGATGAGAGGATGTTCATCAGCCACATTCTCGCATTTTTTGCTGCGTCGGATGGAATTGTGGTATGCGAATTTTTTTTGATTGTCAAAAAAATATTTTTGATGGTCGAAGACTAAGTTTTTTTTTTAAGAACGAGAATTTGGCCACCCGTTTCATGGGAGAAGTCCAAATTCCGGAAGCTCGGTGCTTTTATGGGTTTCAGATAGCCATTGAGAACGTGCACAGTGAGACCTATTCTCTTTTGATTGACACGTTTATAAAGGATGAATCTGAAAAATCACATCTTTTTAACGCCATCAGGACGATTCCTTGCGTTGAGAAGAAGGCCTTGTGGGCGCTCCGTTGGATCGGTTCTTCCTCTTCGTTTGCGGAGCGCCTTGTTGCGTTCGCGGCCGTAGAGGGGGTTTTATTCAGTGGGTCTTTTTGCTCCATTTATTGGCTTAAAAAACGAGGCCTGATGCCTGGCTTGTGCTTCAGCAACGAGCTAATATCGAGAGATGAGGGCCTGCACCGCGACTTTGCGGTGCTGATGTATAAGAAGTTGGTAAACAAGTTACCTGAAGAAAGAATTCACGAGATTATTTCGGGCGCCGTGGAGGCCGAAGAGGAATTCATTTCAGAAGCTCTTCCGGTATCTCTTATAGGCATGAATTCAACGTTGATGGTACAATATATCAAGTTTGTAGCCGACACGTTGGTTTTTGCTCTTGGCTACAAAAAAATTTGGAATGTTTTGAATCCTTTTGATTGGATGGAAATGATTTCTTTAGAAGGCAAAACCAACATTTTCGAGAAGCGCGTTAGCGAGTATCAAAAGAGCGGCGTTGCAGTTGATGTATCGGAAAAGCATAGTTCTTGTACTCTTGTCATGGACGATGACTTTTAATAAATGTTTTATGGGCTGTATATTGATTTTTTACGAAATTTGAAATGGCTGTACGAACGGTGTTTTTGAGAAAAAGGTCCAGGATTTGACGCGAATTAAAAAAAATTTTAGCTGAACAAAAAAAGAAGCGCTCAGGGAGGGGATCGAACCCTCGACCTCTCGATTAACAGTCGAATGCTCTAACCAGCTGAGCTACCCGAGCTTGGTGTTAGAGGTATGGGAGAGGCATAGAGTAAAATAGCTAAAAAAATTTTTAGATTGCAAAAAAAGAAACGCTCAGGGAGGGGATCGAACCCTCGACCTCTCGATTAACAGTCGAATGCTCTAACCAGCTGAGCTACCCGAGCTTGGTGTTAGAGGTATGGTGGAAACATCGAATCAAACAGCTTCTTTTTGTCTGAAGAAAAAAAGTCAAGATAAGTTTTTTTTTTTCATTCCAATATCAACCCATGTGCGCTTCTAATGCGATTGATCGTGTCCTGCTCCCGAGAAATGTGCAGCCCATTGCCTACAAGCTCTACCTGTCTCCGGATTTGAAGGCGTTTACTTATTCCGGATACGTGGAGGCGGACCTTGTTGTCATGCAGGCTACTGCGAAGAGCTTGACCTTTCACAATCTTGGAAACAACCTCGAGCTCGACAAGACGTACATGTTGTACAACACCGAGAAGTTGTACCCAGTTTCGGATTCTGTCAACCATGACGAAGAAACTGTCACGCTGAATTTTGGCGGCAATCCTTTCGTGGTTGGAGAGCAAATAAAGCTCGTGATCTACTTCAACAACACGCTGGGAACAAGCATGTGTGGGTTCTACCGAAGCAAGTACATGGTTGGCGGCGAGGAGAGGTGCGCTAAAAATAGGATTTAACAAATTTTTTTTGCTGTAAAAAACTGACGTTTTGAAGATGGATGGCTACGACGCAGTTCGAGCCGGTTGACGCTCGCAGAGCGTTTCCGTGTTGGGACGAGCCGGCGCTGAAGGCTACGTTTGAGGTGATACTGAACCTGCCGTCTCACCTGCTGGTACGTGTGGTTTTGGGCTAGGGGGTGAAGGAGTTGAGTTGTTTGACATTTTTTGCTGGTTTGTAGGCGCTGTCGAACATGCCGGTGGTGGGAGAGGAGAAGAGCCTGAAGACGGGGACCAAGACGGTTTAGTGCGTATTCTGGAGGGTTTTTTTTTTTGCCTCGACCGAGAAAAAAGGGGCTGACTTTTTTTAGTTTCCAAACGACGCCGAGGATGTCCACCTACCTGCTGGCGTTTGTGGTTGGGGAGTTTGATTACGTGGAGGGAGTGACGACGAAGGGGGGGGTGCCAATGCGCGTGTACACGCCGTTGAACCAGGCGGACCGTGGTTGTTTTGCGTTGGAGGTGGGGACCAAGATTTTAGATTTTTTTACGGATTATTTTGGGATTGCGTACCCGCTGCCCAAGTTGGACATGATTGCGATTCCGGACTTTGCGGCGGGCGCCATGGAGAATTGGGGGTTGGTCACGTATCGCGAGGCTGCGTTGTTGTGCGATCGGGACGCGAACGTTTCTACCAAGATGCGAATTGCTTACGTTGTGGCTCACGAGGAGGCGCACCAGTGGTTCGGGAACATATGCAGTCCGGAGTGGTGGAGGGAGCTTTGGCTGAACGAGGGGTTCGCGACGTGGGCCGGTGATTTGGCCGTGAACAGTTTGTTTCCGGAGTGGAGCATTTGGACTCAGTTTTGCAGCGCGTATCTTTCGAGCGCGTTGCGTTTGGATTCCATGTTGAGTTCTCACCCGATTGAGGTGGACGTGGCCAGGTCTCGAGACATAGACGAGATCTTCGACACTATATCGTACAACAAGGGCGCGTGCGTGATTCGGATGTTGGCGAGTTATTTGGGCGAGAAGGAGTTTGCCAAGGGTCTGAACTGTTATTTGAAGAGACACTCGTACGGAAATGCGACGACGGCGGACTTGTGGAAGGCCATTTCGGAGGCGACTGGGAGGCCCGTGGGCGAGATGATGCGCAATTGGACGCTTCAGATGGGGTATCCGGTGATTCACGTGGAATCTATTGAAGAAGGGAGCAAGCTTCGGCTTTCTCAGACTCGCTTCCTTGCCGACGGGTTGCCCACGGCCGAACAGGACAAGGTGGTCTGGGACGTGAAGGTATCGGTGGCGAGTGACAGGACGAGGGAGATGGAGTACTTGAGCTTGAGCGAGAAGACGGCGACGTTTGATTACAGCACTAGGGACTTGACGTGGTTCAAGGCGAATGCGGGTCAGTACGGTACGTTCAGAGTGCGATACAGCGCCGACTTGTTGAAGAAGCTTGTGGTTGCGATCAAGAAGAAGCAGATTCTTCCAGAGGACCGACTTGGCATCGTCAGCGACTACATGGCGCTGAGCCGCGCGGGGCTGATCCCGCTGACAGAGGTTTTAGAGCTGTGCTCATCATACGAAGAGGAGACCGACTACAACGTGTGGTCCGAGCTGAGCGCAGGTCTGAGCGCCGTGATGAGCATTTGGGAATCTCACCCCTGCTACGCGAATTTCAAGAGGTACAAGAGACAACTTTTTTCAAAGATTGGCGGGCGGATTGGATGGGAGAGGGAAGGTGAATCAGACCTAGACAAGCTGCTGCGCAGCGTGGTGCTGTTCGCGCTGAGCACCTGCGACGACGAGGCGGTGATCAACGAGGCGCGTCGAAGATTCGAACTTTACCAGTCGAACCCGAATTCGTTCCCTGCAGATTTGCGCGACGTGGTCTTTCGCATTTACGTCTACCACGGCGGCGCCAAAGAGCAAGAAGCCATGAAGGAAATTTACAACCGCGCCGACGTACCCGACTTGAAGATCTCGGCACTCCAGGCGCTAGGCCTCGTTCAAGACGCCACGCTGATCAAAAACACGATCGTTTGGGCCCTGAACTCGGGAAAAGTCAGGAATCAGGACCTGCATGTGGTGTTCTACGGCACCAGCAACAGTCAGAAGGGACAAGAGATCACCTGGGACAGCATGAAGGAGCACTGGGACGAATTGGTCAAACGCTTCGGGACAGGCCAATTTTTGCTGTCTCGACTGATCGAGTATTCGACCCGAAACTTCTCTTCGTTCAGCAAGGCCGAAGAAATCGAACGGTTCTTCTTGACTCACAAGGCCAACGGGATTGATCGCACCGTTTCGCAGTCACTGGAAAAAATCCGTGCGTCTGCTTCTTGGTTCAAGCGCGACAGCGTCAGCGTATCAGCCTGGCTGAACAGATTTTAGATAAATTTTTTTAAATTTTTTTTTTTGCTTTGCAGTTTCATTTTATCTTTCACGCATGCAAGGCGACATCGCAAATTGGTGGTCCGGCATACCGCCCATCACGAAACACGTGCTGTCCATTTCGGTCCTCACGGCTGCTCTGCTGGAATTGGGCCTGGTTTCGGCCGCCAGTTTGGCGTGGATACCCAAGCAAATCGTGCAAAATTTCGAAGTGCGTACTCCGCCGAGACACGCCTTCGTGGCCCCTCTTCCCCCGCTCTGACACGAACCTCGCACCAGCTGTGGAGACTGGTCACGCCCTTCTTTGTCCAAAAGCTGTCCTTGTCCTTTCTGTTCAGAATGGTGCTACTGTAAGTTTCTTTTCCGCGTGCGACGTTACGCAAATCGCGGTTGCGCGCTAACCCCTGTCAAAAAAAAGATTTAGGTGTTCGTCCGAAATTGAACAAACGACGTTCGCAAGCAACAGAAGTGGCTTTTTCTTTATGATCCTTGTATCTTGTTTTTGCTCCCTGATCTTGTCGTGGCTTGTGAAAGTCTATTTCCTGAGCACTTGCCTATACATGATCATTATTTACTATTGGTCGAAAGTTAACACGAACTCGATCATTTCGATGATGTTCGGATTCACGTTTCGGTCGAGATACTTGCCCTGGGTTCTCGTTCTTTTTTCGTTTCTGTCAAAAGAAAGTGTCGTTCCTTATATCGTGGGCATTCTTTCTGGCCACCTCTATTGGGTACTGGCCAACCCCCTGTCCCGGGACATTGGGTATCCCCTCATGGACCCGCCAAGCTTCTTGAAGAAGATTTTTCGCGAGTCGGCCTCGCAACGCGCCAGACAAGATGACAGATCGAGTACGTCCAAAAAAAAAGCTGTCAGGAAAAAAAGACTGACGAACTTTCAGCTTCTAGAGGCCTACGCTATTCTTGGGGAACTGGACACCGTCTTGGGGGAGGCTGAGTGTGAGCGCCATTATAAATCAGAACAGCTTTTATGTTTCGAATGCAATTTTTTTTTTTTTTTTTTGCCTATAACCGGGCCATTCGATGTCTGGAGTGAGCAAGTGTTATTACGATATTTTAGGGGTGAAGCAAGATGTGACAGAAGAAGAGCTTACCCAGGCGTACCGTCGATTGGCCCTTAGGTGGCATCCCGGTATGTCTCTCTCTCTTTTTTTTTTTGACCTCTTCAGCTGTGCGCTGACGCGCTTTTTTCAGACAAGAACATCCACCAGGTAGAGTTGGCTAGCGAAAAGTTCAAAGAGATCAGGTCTGCCTACGAAATCTTGTCTGACCCGAAGGACAGAGCATGGTACGCCTTTGGCGTCAGGGTTTGAGTTGCGCACACAGTTGAGTTGACCGGTTTTTGCTGACAGGTACGATGCTCACCGAGACGCCATTCTGAAAAAGAGTACGTAGACGTTCCTCCCGGGGGGAAGGTTTGGTGGGCGTTTTTTCTGACCGTCCGCTTCTTTTTGAAAAAAGGTAACGACGAAGAAGACTCGGACGAAATAGACTGCCTTTGGAAATACTTCAGGTCGGATTGCTACAAGGGTTTCGGTGACGAAGGAAATGTACGGAATTTTTTTTTTGTGCGAAATAGGGGCGCTAGGTACTGATCACTCGCGTGTGGGCAAACAGGGGTTTTATAAGGTGTATGGCGACCTTTTCGAATTGATTGATGGACTCGAGGTCAAGTGTCGAAACTCTAGAAAGAGGGCACCTAAGTTTGGCAAGAGCACATCTAGATATTTAGAAGAAGTCGAGTTGTTTTACACGTATTGGATGCGCTTTTCCACGTGTCGCACGTTTGCTTGCAAAGATGTTTATAACACGTTGACTGCACCCAACCGTCAGGTGCGTCGTTTGATGGAGAAGGAGAATGCCGCTGTCAGGAAGGCCGCCAAACAGTCGTACGAGAAGCTGGTGATTCAATTAGTTCGCTTTGTTCGAAAAAGAGATCCTCGTGTCGCCGCCTGGAACCTAGAAAATCCTAAAACAGACAAAGTAAAAAAGAAGAAGAAAGTGGTTGATTCAGGTCAAGCTGAGAAGCGCAGACTGCCTGCCTGGGAGCCCCAATCAGAATCGATTGATTTTTCTTCTATTGAAGATTTTTCATTGCTGATGAATGAGAAAGACTTAAAAGAATATCAGCGTCTATTCGGCGAAAATCCCGTCGAAGAAGACGAATTTTACTACAACTGTCCAGTTTGCGACAAGGACTTCAAAAGCGCCAAGCAATTGGACAACCACGAGCGTAGCAGGAAGCACAGAGAGCTGGTAGAGTACTTGAGAAGCGAGATGTTACAAGACAACGAGACGTGTGCAGAAGAGGAAACCAAGCCGTTATCGGATTTGTCAACACTTGAAGAGAATTCGTGTAACTCAGGTGGTTTGTCCGCAGACGAGTATCAACCATCCAACACGGAGGCGAGCGAAGGGGTCGTAGATGCAGACGTTTGCACTTCGGTCGATTCAGAGTCGAATCACGACAGAGAGGAGGACGATTGTTTAGCTCGCATGGCCGAACTGAGATCGACTCGTCCTGAGCACTCAAAGTGCGACGATTCCGGGTTCGAGGTGAACGCGTCTCTCAACCGCTTGCTCGAAGAGTTTAGTTTGGACGAAGAGAGGCCTCGAGCGTCCGGTGATTCTGAGAATTTGGCTAAATCAAAAAAGAGGCGTGCGTACAAGAAAAAGAGTGATTCTTTTGCTCCTTCTAATTCCCAAAAACCATCGAAATGCAGAGTCTGTCAAAAAGAGTTCCTTTCGAGAACGAGTTTACACGCGCATCTACGAGAGGCCAACCATGCAACTGCTATTTAGTCCAAAAAGATTGTACGCTGACGAGAGGTGTCTCGGATGATTTTTTATGAGAGCATGTACACCTATTGTAAATACTGTAAATACCGCGAATGCTCTTTTTGTACAACAGACTTTTTTGAAGTTTTTTACGGTATTTTTTTCAACTGTCTGGTTATTTTGTGGTGCACGGTGGCTTTAGATCGCATTGTCTACGTGGTTTCAGTAGGTATGTGGTTGGTAGTGCGCGCATAAATTTGTATGGTGCGTTTCATTTACCGATTGTGTGTTGACAATTGCATTTTAAAGTGTGCGATGAATGATGTGGCGATAGAATACTCGCAAGTCGCCTTGCCGACTGATAGGGATGTGCAACCGTCCTTTTCGGTCGGTGATGGTGTGCGCATCCCAGAAGAGCAGAAGCCCTTTTATTCGCCTCGAAAAAATATTATTGTGCTTGAACTGGGTTCTTTCTGCATCCGTGTTGGCTTTAGCGACAAAGAGGACCAGCCGCCCATCACCATTACCAATGCCATTGCCTATCGTCGGTACCTCCAGCACAAGTCCGATTCGAGTGACACCGACGAGACGATCGAAAAAAAAATCGACGATTCACACAAAAAGCCCAATTGTGTTTTAGACTCTAAGACCGGCGCGAGTATTTTCTCCCCGGAGGTGGAGTCGCTGGTTTCTGAGCTGGAGGAGCGCTATGCGTCCGCCTACGACAATTTGAAGCGCACGTCGACTTCGGTTCGACTATTGATACACGAAAACTCGTGTGAGACGCTTTCAGAAGAAAGTGATACGCCCACCGAATGGATGCCTATAGAAAACAATACGAGTTATTTCATTGGGGATCAGGTGCTGTATCTCGACGATTCCGATCCCTACAACATTTATTTTCCATTTTACGCGGGTCATTTCAACTACAAATATCTCCATATGACGTGCCCTGATCCAGATCGTCAGTCTTTTGCCATCACGCACGCCTTCGTCAAGGACAGCATTACCAAGATTTTGACCGAGGTGTTCCTAGTCTATATGGACGTTCGCAAGGAGGAGTTGGCGCTGTACGATGTGATGCTCGTAATTCCAGATTCTTTTTACAAGAGAGAGGTCAAGGATTTGATTCACATACTGCTGCTGGACATCGGTTTCGGGAACATCTTGCTTCACAAGTCTGGTCTTTGCGCTGCGGTGGGATCCGGAAAAAGTGCGTGTTGCGTTGTGAACATAGGATATTGTCATACAACGATTTCGTGCGTTGACAATTTTGAGGTTCTGAAGCCGAGTTTAATGTCTCTGCCCTACGGGGGGATTGACGTCAGTCTGTTCCTTAAGGACCTACTTGCTAGATCGAGCGAGGTGAACTTTTTCAAGTATCACTCGGCCAACATTCGAAAGTCTATACAAGATTTGATCATTTTCGAGGAAATCAAGGAGTCGACTTGTTGCTTCGATGTCAACTCGATCAAGCCAGAAATGTACGTGTTTCTGGTCAGACATCGCAGCACGCCGACTGTTCTGTACCGTCTAGACATCGGCATGGCTCAGCTTATCGCACCGTTTGTGTTGCTCAACCCAGCGCTCAGACCCAAGACCGAGCAGGAACTGGACGACCCGCGTCACCGGATGTGTTGTCTAGAAGATGATCCTGAGGACCTTTGGGCGAACGTCTGGCTAAACCGCCATTCTTCTAGCCAATCGTGTTCATCAGAACATTCTAAGCCAAAGCACAAAAAAAAGGCCGGCGACAAACCGTCTCAAAGCGGCGGACTGACAGAAAGGGTAAATCCCGCCGCTCCTCAAACCGAGGGCGACGTGGGCGATGATGCCATGGTACTGGGCGATGTTTCAGAATCGGTGGAAATGTCATCTCCCAATCCGAAATTGAATCATGCAGAAAATTCTCTTGCACAAAAAATCATTGAATCCATCACCAACAGCACAAGTCAGCCACGTCTTTTGCAAACCTTCTTTAACCACATCGTCCTAATTGGTGGATCCTCCTCCATTGCCGGGCTCAAAAACCAGTTAGAGTCGGAAATCTGCAAACTTCTGCCCGACGATTCCAACATCCAAGTCATCGCTTCTCCCCCCTCCACCGGCGTCTCACCTTCGAATTGCGTATGGCGTGGTGCATCCGTTTTGGTCTCCAAGACGCCGAGAGAGTATTGGCTTGATCGCGGAGCGTTCCGACTACGAGGACTGACTGCCCTTCGAGAAAAGCTCTTGTTTTCCTGGGATTCCTAACGCGCCCTTCTGCGGTCAATTGTTGCCGTTCTTGCCCGAGGGCAACGTAGATTTGTTCTCTGGCGCTCTCTCGGATGCGCCTTTCAAAAAAGAAAAATTTGGACATTGTACTTTTTTTTTTTGTCACCCGTCAAAGGCGACATATCCAAGCTTCGTGGCGCTCTTCTCTCAGTCGAGTCATGCCCGCCTACAACCCAGAAAAGACGCTTGAGAAATACGGCTGGAAGCGGTACGTGCAACGAAATCCCATTTTTCCTTCATACGTACATCTCTCCTCACACAACGTCCACACACAGCGGTGACGGAATCGGCCTACACGGACAGGGAAGAGTCGAGCCTATAGAAGTCGTGGTCAAGAAAGATTTGCTCGGAGTACGTCTCAAATAAGGTGTGTGTCACGCACATAAACAATTTTTCACGTTCACTCACTTTCTTAAAATATTTCCCAGTGCGGTAGCACTTCGAGCCGTTCCTCGCATAGCTTCGATTGGTGGAATCAAGTTTACTTTTCTGCGTCGAAGGGCATCTCGGTCGAGTACTCGGAAGACCGCGAACAAGTTCAAGTGCGCGGCTGTGCGAATACTACGAACGACAAAAAAACCATATACAATGGGCTTTTTGTACGTGGAGGAATGCTTCAAGAAGAAAAGCACAGTCCGGTAAACCCCTCTGAGTCCTTGCAAGAGTTCGAGGCGTATCACTTGAAAGACTTGCGCTCGAACAAGCAAATTGGTAAGAAGTCCCGGTACGCGAGGGTCTTGTCTCCACGCTTTAGCTTCTTTTTTTTTTAACTTCTTCTAGCCTCGCTATTCATGAAGCCTCGTCGAAGGGCCATTCGCACCGCAAGAGCAGTCGGAGAAAGCATCTTCGTGACAAGTCGTTGAGCACAAAAAAGAACAAGGGGTGCAACTCATAGTGGCGTCGTTTAAACGACCGCGACGCTGGTGCTTCATTACACTCGGTAGCGAAGCATACGTGCAGTTTGATCTCATCCTTTGATGCATGACGACTCGAAGTTCTGGCACATGTGCTATCAATTCTCACGCTGGAGACCTGAAAATTTTTAAGGCGAACTGTGATTTTAGTCGTTATTTTACAAAAGCAAGAATTTGTGTTAATAAATTTTGCAGTAGCTCATTGAATCAAGTTCTAAACCAATCGTTACCGCATGCGAGTTTTAGGGCGGTTCTTCTTTAGCTGTGAATTATCATTCGCAATGGGATCTCATTCATAGAAAGCAGAGTGTTTTTCAGCAACGTTCTGCGGAGGTCGTAGAAGGGAACCTAATTTTTTACAACAATATGTAGTATATTAAAGGTCGCGTTTCAATTTTTAGGAGAGAGACCGATTGGAAGGTGGAAACGAACGCAGCATATTCGAATTGTTCTAATTGCTTGAATGCGTGCTGCTCTCCACTAAACTCTACAATCGAAGAGAGCGTAATCGATTGTCATCGACCAGTCAAGGCACATTTTTTAAGTGTCAACGTGGCCAAGCTCAGAGAGATGTTAAAAAAGGTTTTTTTGTGGTTCGGGCATGTGTGTCAAATAGGATAGCGCAGGGCGAGAACGTGCCGAAGATTGCAGACGCCGCGCTCTATTATAAGGGGTTTCGAATTTTGACAAAATGAATTTCTGATTGGTGCTAGCTCTTTTTTTGACGTTAAACAATTCTTTTTAGCGCGTAAGTTCGTATATGCCAGTCTAATAATCTGAACTATTACGCACAGCTCCAAACAGTTCAAACTGTTGCAAGCACTTTCAATTAGTTTTCAGGTGGTCTATTCATTCAGGGACTCGTTACTGCTGTCTTTATCCGACAATTCGACCACTTGCAGGCTGGTGAGTTGAGACCATCATGGAACCGTACAGTAACATACATACAAGCTACGACTTAACCCTTTGTACAAGAATCACGTGTAGCAGAGATAACAACTTTGCATACCCGTGATTTGTTTTGGGAACTATTGCGTTCTCCGAATTGGAGTGACCTTTCCTCCTATAATCATAGAAACTTGTGCGCACGTGGCGATAAGGCAATAACATGGTATGGTGGACAGGACATGAATTTCGTCAACAGGTTACGCGTATTTTTGTGGATAATATTTTTTAAGTTTTCAGTGCTGCTTGGCTCCCTCACACTGACTCTCGCGTGAGGTGACTTAATTTTTTCCTTCTTGATAAGGTGACAAGTTGTTCCTTGATGCCGATCGACGGCTGTTGCTATTTAAATTGGCCATTTTATGAAGACGCGTGCACATGCGACTGATATGTAATGACAAGTTTCTAGCCGTGTAAAGCAGAGTTTTACATATCTGATAGAAATGGAGTTGCAGTCATCGACGTCTGCGAAGTCTGGGTACTTGAGATTTATGGCGATCAGCGGCAGAACTCAAGTTGATTGGAAAAACACAAGGCGACGCTGGTTCTCGGTAAAAGATGACTGCTTGTTATTGCATTCTAGTAAAAAGGAATACGTATGACTCTTTTAAAAGGGTGTGGTTCGTGCGGACGTATTCATTGTGTGTTTATTTCATGTTTCGTGCCATAGAAACTAAATTTTTTTTTCTTGCTAGATTGACATTATAGGAGAATATATTCATCTGGGCATTTTGTACTCTATAGAGCGCCCGTACGAGCAGTGTAGCTACTTCATTGTTCTCCCAAAAAATAGGCGATTTGCCTTCTACTTTGATGCTGAGACGCCAGAGGAATGCAGTTCTTGGATTCATATTTTTCAGAAATTAATTCCATTAGCAAGAAAGAAAATGAAGGTACCATGACAATTTTGTGTGGAAAGTAGTCACTGAATTTTGCATATTGTCTTGATGTGTTTTAGTGGTGTCATAGCTCTATCTACCTAGGAGCTCTTCATTTTGACGCAATGTCGGACCACTCGATACTACCTTCTCTACTGAGACGCCGCGCAAAATCACTAGTAAATCCTTATCCGTATATTAGATACGTGGATTGAGACAGCCCATGTTGTGTACTTTTGTCGTGTTGTGTGCTTTTGCGAGAGTCGCGTATCTGCGAGAGCGTGTATAAGTAATTTAACTTTTTTTTTTTAGAACCAGCAAAAGAAAAATAATGTCCAAGTATATTCAGGAGGTAGTAAGGCCAAAAGGCTCATGTCGGTTGACTTTGACTATGAACTGAAAAATTCGGAAGAAAACTCGTGTGAGAGAGCTGTTTACACGTTGGTCGTTCGTATTTGTGAGGCTCGTCTTTATAAGACGGATTTAGTGCGGGATTCTTTGTTTGTGACTTTGGATGTAGATGGGATTCACAACCGCACTCGCTCTGTCGTGAAATCTGAAAATCCCCTTTGGGTGGAACAGTTTTCTATGAAGCTCAGAAACCCGGAGATATCTGTTGTTCATGTGACTATATGGTATGAGCATAGCATGAAGGAGTATGCAATTGGAAAGTGCGACATTCCGGCGAACGGTATTAAGCGTAATACACCTATCGAGCAGTGGTACGATGTTTTTCGAGCGGCGTCGAGTCAATACGTCAGTGGTCAGATACATGTAAAAATAAATTCCATATATTCGTCTCAGAGCCGAGTGATTACGCTATGGGTTGTGGAAGGGCGTAACTTGCCCCTTCGTACGCTCGCTTCGTCGGAGGTGTATGCGAAGGTGTCGTTTAACAAGCAGACGGTCAAGACGAAGTCGGTACGAACATCGGATCGGACTGGTGGAAAGATGGACGATCCGCTTGTGCTCACCTGCAGTGAGGCGGAGTGGAACGAAGAGTTCGACTTGAAGTTGGCGATCGAGGGCGAGAGCCCCACTACGCTTAACAACCAGATTTTGATTCAAATTTACAAGACAACGATAACGGGAGCGGCTGAGATTGGTCAAGTGTCGATTGATTACAACGACGTGGCCAACCGGTTTTACGACGAGTGGATTGATTTGTGCCTGTGCAATTCGGACAGTTCCAAAGCGGCGAAATATACGTCGATGTCTAGAGACCGAGTGGGGGTCATCCGTTTATACACACAGCTTAATCAGTCGGTTATATATTCGATACAGTATTACAAAGAATTACTTGATTATTTGCTGGAGAGCGAGCAGACGTGCATGTCTGTCGTTAAGATTTTGGAGTGCATGATGGTCAATTCTGATAATCGCGGTGACTTGGCTCTGCACTTGATCAACATCTATGAATCCAAGAACAAAATAGCTGTAATTTTGAAGACTTTATTGACGAACGAAATTCAAAATTCTAGCGATGTCGAGACGCTGTTTCGAGCCAACTCGCTGGCGAGCAAAGCGGTGGATTGCTACATGAAGATTGTTGGGCATCAATATCTGCAATACTGCGTGCAAGATACGGTGGACATTATTTACAAGAAAGCGGGGAAATTGTCGTTCGAACCGGAGAAGGGAAAGGCTGACCGAGACGAATCGAAGTATTGGCACAAACTCACTAAGCACATGGACGCGTTATTGTTCAGGATTTATGCGAGCGCTGACAAATGTCCGGCCACGCTGCGGGATGTCTTTCACCACATTCAAGTCGAGACGGAGAAAAAATTTGCTGATCCAAGAGTGCGATACACATCTGTATCAGGTTTTTTGTTTTTGAGATTCATCGTTGCGGCCATATTGGGACCGAAGCTCTTCAACCTAGCGTCAGATTACCCATCCACCAAGGTTTTGGCCAACCTGACAGCTGTTTCTCGGATACTGCAGAAGATTGCCAATTTCACACCGTTTGATTTTTCTCGAAAGGGCAACCATCTCGAGCGCGAGGTGTATATTGAGAACAAGAGGGAATTGATGAAGGTGTTTTTGGATGAGATATGCAGGCCTGAGGTCGAGAATGATATGTTCGATCCCACTCCGGTGGATTTGCCGGAAGATCTTGCTTACCTGCAATATTTGTTCGAGCAGAATATTGAAAAGCTGGATATGTTGGTGAGGGACGCGCAGAATCCGATTCACCCTCAAGTAGTTAGATTGGTTGAAATTTTAGACAGGATGGCCATGGCGACGCCCAATCCCAGAACAGCATTATTGGTGAAAAATGAGCGCTCTGAGTTAGTTCCTAATCCGGAATTTAGAATTACGTGTTCCGGCGACAGAATTGGTCTTGGTCGGTACTTGTCTGACGATTCCACTACAGGGTGGTCCGTGCTTGAGCGTTCTTTCGATTCTTCAAGCACTCCAGACATGATGGACAGCGGACTGAGTGTTAGCAGCATACCGAGCGTTCCCAGGGATTGGCCTGGTGCCGTCACTGAAAGAGGCACTAGCGTCAACCGCTCGGACGCACCTCAGGTCGCTTTTAACGTTCAGAGTCCCCTGAAGAATGTTGGCCACGCTCCCATTCAGTGCAAGGACGGATCCTATAGGCACAGTGCATTCATCGACCAGAGTCACGCGACGAGCGATTCTCGCTCACAATAGCGCGGATTTAAGTTTTTTTGGCGGCTGAGAGGGGAAACGCGATATTGTTTGGCCGTTCTTTTGTGTACTCCTTATTCATTTGTGGGTCAGACGTCTCGAATTGGAGAGATGAAAACACGCCTTCCCGTTGTAAATTAATATTTTTGGGTGTGCTTAAGCTTTTGTAGCAGTAGACTTTTATTGAGTGGAGAGAAGAGAGGAAGTGATGTTTTTTTTTGTACATCGCGCAGGTGAGAGTTTTTGTATGTACTTACATTGAATTTTTTGGGCCAAAGCACGCATTTTACATCTACGTTAGCTACTTGCTAGGTTAGAGCCCGGATTTTTGTTCTATACATGTCAAGGAAGCTACTGAGAGGTCTTACTGATGAATCAAACTTACAGAGCAATAACAGCGGTAATGGGATGGTCGGGAGCGACACCAGTGAAATTTCTGGTGACGGGGCGCTTGACACGCAGAAAGACTATATGATTGTTCGTATTCAAATGCCCGTTCTGCAGGGGTACTCGACGAAGCGCTTGCCCAAAGCTGCTAAGATCGCTGAGGTTATATCGATTCTTAACAATTCGATGCCGGTGAATTTGCGTTCAAATCGTTACAGATTGTACTGCAATTCTCTGAGAATACTAGACGAAGAGGCGAGTTTGTGCTCCTACGGTTTGAGGCCTACTGTATGTATAGGTGCGAGGTGGGCATGTACTGGACACCATAGGCGGGTGAAGTTAACATTGTGTGTTTTAGGATAAAATAGAGTTGAAGAGGGGCGCGGAGTTCGAGTTTGAATACGACAAAGAAGGTCGAAAGTTGAAGATTGTCCTTGAGAGTATTAAGTATAGGGTTGAGGAGGTGTTCAAGAAGCTGGCCGAATTTGTTTATCCGGACAAGGTTGGCGTTAGAAATTATGTTTTTGTGTTGTATAAAGATACAGGAGGCAAGTTAGAGTTTTTGGAACCTCATCGGATTTTTGCCTCCTATAAGCTTGCACCTGGGGTATGTGTGAGGCGAGCAGTGGTTTTTTGCGCTACGATTTTTTTTCTAACATATGTGAAAAGCAATATTTGGTTTTGAAGTGTCTCAATCAGCTGACAGAGACAGTTGTGGGTGCCGAACGTTTATGCCTTTATTATTCGCCCATTCATTTTTTGGAATCTCAGCGCGCTTATTTTTTGAGGCGCGGCTACCTTGAAAAGAAGGGCGGTGCGTCCGGCGGCCGCAAGAACTGGCTCCGGCGATATTTTGTGTGTACAGAGGACAGGCTATTGTACTATAGAGATGCGAAGGCCCACGGAGAGAACAAGCTGCCTCTTAACGCCATTTTTTGGGACGACTTTGTTGAGGTTTCGTTGGATTTTCCTAAGGAAGGCGGGAGTCGGTCTAAGAGGAGCGACATTTGGCATAGCTTTTGTTTGAGAACCAAGTGGCCTTCAGATCGAGTACTGTGGATGTCTTCGAAGGACAAGACGGAGGTGAGTAATTGGGTGATGTCTATCAAGATGCTTGGCGAGACGGCGTTGGAGTTGCAGGCGATTGAATCGGAGGAGCAAATTAGGTTGAGGCAGAGCGAGCATTACGCATTTATTGAGTCGTTAGGGAGAAAAAATAAGAAGAAACAGTTGGAAGACGCTGTCACATCGCCATACAACGTTCGCCATGACTCTCACGTTGACTTTGATTTCAAGTGGGTTGGAGACAAGCCGGAGGAAATTTTCAACATTCAAGAGACGGTAGGAAAGGGGTACGTTTAGGATGTGACGACGTGCGTATTTTGTGCGGTTTTGTGGAGTTTGTTGTTTTGACAGGCTGTTTTGCGTGAGAGAGAGGTTTGACAGGTTTTTTTTTTTTGCTCCAGGTCTTGGGGAAAAGTTCTCAAAGCGGTCCATATTGCGTCGGGGTATACGTTGGTGATTAAGATCATTGCCAACACCGACCAGAAGATGCAGGAATCGATTCGCAAAGAAATTGAAGTACTGAATCGGTGTAGAAGCGAACTCGTGGTTGCTTACTACGGGTGCAGCATTATGCATGATAAGGAAACTTGGATTTACATAGAGTATTGTGAGATGGGTTCTATTAAGGATATTATGAGAATTTGCAACATAACTCTGACAGAGTCTCAGGTGGCCTATGTGGCACTCGAGACGTTGAAGGGTTTAATTTACTTGCATCACAACAACATTTTGCATTTAGACGTGAAGGCGGCTAATATTTTGGCGACGAGCCAAGGGACGGTTAAATTGACCGATTTTGGCGTGTCTGAGCAGCTTCGAGCAGGTACAAACGAATCGCTTGATTATGTTGGGACACCTTTGTTTATGTCGCCTGAGGTGATCAAGAAAATAGGTTATAGTGGAAAGACAGACATTTGGTCTTTAGGGATTGCGATTATTGAGATGGTTGATGGCAGGCCACCTAATTCAGACATTAAGTCTATAGAGGATCTTCCCAAGCTCTTGAATCGTCCTCCGGCTACAGTGAGCTCTCCCGAGAAGTTTTCGCCCGAATTCAATGATTTTGTTAAGCAGTGTCTAGTCAGGGATCCAACCGAGAGGAAGTCTGCTATAGAGCTCATTGACCACCCGTTTATGCAGAAGAGTAAGGGACCCTCTTCGATATCTGATCTCATCGCTCGGTGTCAGTATATAAAGTCTAGGGCTCGTATTTCTTGAGGCGGGGGTGTTTTTTGGATGATTCTGCGTTTTAATTTTTTTTTTGAGGGTTTTGGTACTATTCCAATTCCATACATGTGTTTATGTGGATATAATCCGCGTTCGACTTTCAGACCGAGGTAGTTGTGGTTCGTGCGGCCCACTCATTTGTTGCAGGAATAGGTAGCGCCGTCGGGCAAGAGTTTGGTAAAGGTTTGTTGAAGTCAGGGCGACGAGCGCACTGTATTACACACAAATTGTACGGCCCTGTTAATTTTTTTTCGAAAATTTAACGCAGGGCTCATTTATTTTTTGGCAGCAATAAGTGTGATCATTTAGGCACATTAATTGAGTATTTTTCAATTGTGGATTGGTTTTAGGAGTTTCACTGCGCAGAGAAGCAGTTATTTATCTGCTTTTAGAGAGAGACAGACACATGCAAGTTACATTCTAGATCAATGTCATCGAATTTGATTGAGGCGTACGAAGCCGAGTTCAAGTCGCTTTATGATACGACGCTCTCAAAGGAAAACCATGTTTGGAAGTTCTCTCAAATGTTCAGCGATGAGGAAAGTGATTTAGACAAAGAATCTTTGAGCGAAGGCGGTATGTAAAACTCTCTGTATAAGCGGCGGTGACAATGGCGGCGAAGAAGTAATTTTTTTGTTTGCCTGATATTTTTCTTGATAGGTAATTGGATATCTTGCCTGGCGTTTGACTCGACTGGGAGTTACCTGGCAGTTGGGTACAACTGCGGTCAAGTTATTCTTTTTCGAGAGGGCGAAAGCCATTTTTATAATCCCTACACTATGTTTAAAAGCCACGATAGCAAGTTTGACGTTTTGACGTCGATAGAAATTGACGAGAGGATTAATATGCTGAAATGGTATCCCTTTCCTCAGCGTGGAACGCAACGTTTGTTGACGACCAACGGTATGTTTCTGGTTTTTTTTTATAGCACGGACATCTGCGGCTGACAGAGGACATCTCTTTAGACAAAACTATCAAGCTATTCAGAATCATGGACCGGTCTCCATTTTCAGACCAAAAAAAAGTAAATCCTTCCGTCAAAATGGAGCGCGCTTATGAGGGCTGTCATCTTTGCAATATTAATTCTATTGCATTCAACTCAGACGGAGAGACCTTTATTTCTGCCGACGATCTCAGGATCAATTTATGGAACATTGAAATCAACCACGAAGTGCTTAGCACCGTTGATATTAAGCCTCAAAATATGAACGAAGTGTCTGAAATGATTACATCCGCCGACTTCCATCCGTTCGATTGCAACTATCTAATTTATGCCAGTAGCCAAGGCATCGTTAGGATGGGCGATTTGCGTGCCGGTGCTCTGTGCGAAAAACAAGCAAAAGTTTACCGATGTTCCACCTTCCAATCAGATGGCTTTTTTAACGAGCTCACAGCCTCGATTGGTGACGTCAAGTTCAGTCCTTGCGGGCGTATGTTCTGTTCTCGAGACTACCTCAGCATGAAGGTTTGGGACATTCGACAAGATTCTGGCCCGCTGAATGTAATCAATTTCCACGACTATCTGAACATGCTCTGCGACCTATACATAAACAATGCTGTTTTCGACAGATTCAGTTTCTCATGGAGCAACAACTCGGCTCAACTGATTACCGGATTTTACAACAACAACTTCTACATATGTAACACATTTAATAACCAGCGACAATGTATCAAGGCTGTTAAACCGACTTCGACCACAATTACAAAAAGACTTGGCGACCCTATTGTTGAACCCCTGATGTTCAAGCAAAAAATCCAACATACGGCTTGGCATCCAAAGGCGAATGTATTTGCTCTTGGCACCGGAGACCTTGGATATATTTACCAGCAGCATCCTCTACTAGATGACTGAACCTCACACCGGCTTTTTGCATCTACACAAAGGCACTCCTACTCCGTTCGGTCGTGTGATAACAGAGAGATTTTGGACACTTGGACTTTTCAAGCATTTTGCATTCTTGCTGTACCGATGTACATAAAAAAGATATTTTCCGCTTTTTTTTTGTTATACACACAGTGTTAGAATGTGCGGTTCTAAAGCGCAACTCAATCATACTGCACTGCGTTACCTATACATGCCCACTGATCTGGCAAACAAAATTCTATCTACTCTCTGGAAAAACTTAGCGTATGCTAGTACGCGCATCCTTCCTGCGTACCGCAAATACATTCCGCTGCCATGTATGCTCCTTTTTCGCGTAAACATTGACACTTTTACATTGATACGCTCGCGTAGCTGAAGTGACAGAAGAATGCCCATGCAACCGCACCAAAAGCGCTTCTCCACAGTTGAGTTTGAGCGTTCGCGCTGAAATTTTGTGTCAGCTTATCGAAGAACTTCGGAGAATGGAAGGTATGAAACCAGCCCTCCTCTAGGGGGCGCTTTCTTCTTTTTCCAAAAGCGCTGTAAATGTAACCCCGTTTGAAAAAAAGCGCCTGGATACGAAATTGAAAAGTGTGTTCTGGAGAACAACCAACTGCAGTTACTTCAGGCCAGTTTGGAAAAACTGAATCATTTGAAGGTATTTTTTCAAGAAAAAAGCGTTGACAATATACCATCGCCTCCGTTACCTAGAATCGACCTGTCTTGTTTCAAAAAACTCAAAATTCTAGAGGTACGACATGCATCATGCACAACGCACCGATGTGGCGTAACTTGGTGATACAGTGTGTATATGTATATAAAAGGACACTTGCATATTTCGATGAAACTGATCTTTTAAAGTTTTTTGGATGTCGCTTTGACTGTTCAAGTCATTTTTTTTTTTTGCCAGCATGTCTGGAATGCCTGAGCTTTGACCGCACTTTTCCGTCCGTAGTGAAGTTGCTGCTACTGGGCTCGGCGGACGAATTGGCGAGTATTGTAGACTTTGACTGTACAGGTTCAAATGGCGATGGTTGCTTTGAATCCTTGAAGTATTTTAAGGCTACAAACAGCATGCTAGCACTTGAGATAGAGGACGAGGTCCATTTATCTGGACTGAGAAAGTTGAACTTGTCGAATAATTTGTTGAGTTTGGTTCCCAATCTTCAGCGTTGCACACAATTAACTGTATTAGATTTGAGCTCTAACCAGATACAGAGTTTGGGTAGTTCTATCAGATGTATGCAACAGTTGAAGTGGATTAACTTATCTAGAAATTGGCTGAGGTCAATAGAGGGTTTGGAGAGTTTGCTGATGCTCCAGCGGATTGATTTGTCTGAGAACCGCATTACTGACTCGGCACAAATTTTTCGCCTTATGAAGCTAACGAATTTAGAGTTTTTGAACGTGGGCGAAAATCCGGTGACGGCGAAGTTGAAAGGTAATTTGCTGAGCTTTGGCTTCATGCAGTCTTCAAGTAAAGAGCCTTTTGTGTATAGAAAAGGGGATTGGGCTGGAGAAGCAGAGAAGAAAGGCGATTGGATGAAGACGGCAAACAGCGAGTTGAACAAATCTGGAAGAAATGCAGATCCTTTTCGAGGAGGGGATAGTAGCGACTTGCTAGAGCAAGAGCTATTGGGAATAAAACTGGAAGGAAGTGTAGAAGCTGGCAATGTCGATGAATTCTTTTGTATGGAAGATATTGGAAGGAGCCGTTTATGGTCTTCTCCTGTTAACAGGAAATTGTCGGGGATTCGGTATGGTAAGGCAGTTTCGAGAATTCCCAAGCGTCGGGCATCGATTCGCAGTATTGAAGATGAAGGCTGCAAAGCGTTAGAAGAAAAAAGAAAGATTCAGGCCTTCCGAGTTTCGAACGAGGATAAACTCAAAGAGGAGTTGGACAAACTTCGCAAGTTTCACCAGGAGAACGGGACGATGTGGCTACTAGTTTACAATCACTATCGAGACAGAAAGTCGGCAAGCGAGGCAGTGTCTGAAAAAAGGTATTCCGAGTTATTTGAATCGTTAAAGAGAGTCCATGATCACCCGAAAGGAAGAGACGTAGAGAGGATTGGGTATCAAGATACAGGAGAGTCATCGGAGCCTTTGAAGAAAAAAGAAATGCACGAGACAGGGGAAGAAAATGACAAAGGCAGCCGCATCGAAGAGCCTGAATACCCACTGTGTAGTAAAGAGTGCGAGACAGAATCGTCTAAGGAGACGTTTAGTGTTTGTTGCAAGGAAGAAGAATCCGACGAGACAAGTTGGTTCGACTATATTTTATCTATTACTGATCATTACATTGAAGAGTTCGATGGTATGAATTGTAGGTTTCGTTTCTCTGTTTTAGATTTGGATGAGGTGATAGAACCTGAAGAGCAAGAGAAATCGTTTGACGGTACAGCTGGTTTTGACAGGAATTTAGATGTTATTTGTAAATCATCCCGATTTACTGGCAGCCGTTTATATCGGTTTAAAACGCTAGACGATAAAATTCGTGCACTACATTTAATTGGGAAATATAGATCAAAGGGAGAAGGTGAGCTGCCTGGAGGTGCATCTATTCTATTAGAGAAGCGTATTGAACAAAGTTCGTTAGATGGAAAACAAAATATCGAACAGGATTCAGGTTTATTGGACGAAAACGACGAAAAACACAATGTTGGACAGGGTGTAGATCCGTTAGAGGAAAAACAACACAATGTTGGACAGAATATAGATCCGTTAGAGGAGACACAACACAATGTTGGACAGAATGTAGATCCGTTAGAGGAAAAACAACACAATGTTGAACAGAATGTAGATCCGTTAGAGGAAAAACAACACAATGTTGAACAGAATGTAGATCCGTTAGAGGAAAAACAACACAATGTTGGACAGAACATAGATCCGTTAGAGGATACACAACACAATGTTGGACAGAATATAGATCCGTTAGAGGATACACAACACAATGTTGGACAGAATATAGATCCGTTAGAGGAGAAACAACACAATGTTAGACAGAATATAGATCCGTTAGAGGATACACAACACAATGTTGGACAGAATATAGATCCGTTAGAGGAGACACAACACAATGTTGGACAGAATGTAGATCCGTTAGAGGAAAAACAACACAATGTTGAACAGAATGTAGATCCGTTAGAGGAAAAACAACACAATGTTGAACAGAATGTAGATCCGTTAGAGGAAAAACAACACAATGTTGGACAGAATATAGATCCGTTAGAGGATACACAACACAATGTTGGACAGAATGTAGATCCGTTAGAGGAGACACAACACAACGTTAGACAGGATTTAGATTCATTAGACGAGAAACAACGGAATGTTGAACAGGGTTTGAATTGTGAGCTCACGGCTGCATACAATAGTTTGAGCGTCGATTCTAGACGAAAGAACGACAGCTACTTCAGCTATTATCGTAATGAACCCCGACGTGACAGTCGCTATTTTTCGTTTTTGCTGGATCTTAAGTTTCTAGCATTTAACGAACTGGATTCAGAAGAGGTGTCTGAAATTCAATTGCGATCTATAGCACCCAAGCTAGCAGATGAAAGTCTTAATTTGTGCATCCCTGGTTTTTATTTGGCACACCAAGCTAAAATTGCTCGTGAGAAGCTCGCTATTCTTCTAGTCACAACTCGAACGCTGCTGTTGTTGGTTAAGTCAACTTCGTCTTTTTACCGAGTTTTTCAGTCCTCGCAGACGGGCTCTCTTTCTGATGTCATTATGAACATTCCTTTGAACTCCCTCATAGACAAATTTAAACTGCATTTCTCCAAATCCATTCAGAATGTGATTGGGCTTCTTGTTGGTCCCTTCCGACAATGGCTTCGATTCGAATTCAGCGATCACCCTCCAATTATGATTGTCACCAAGGCGAGTCTGCGCACCCTAAAATTCGTGAAGCGATTTGAAGAGCTCGTCTCTCGCATAAAGGGGCCATTTCGCGCCGTTTATAACAACAACGAATTCCTTCTTCACGTTCATCAATGCCTCCAACTCCGCAAAATAAAAATGCACGACCCGTTCATAATAGATGTTTATGCACTCGTCTATCAGCTTCTCGATCCTTCTCCTACATTCCATTTCTTTCCGTTGTTTCATTCTTCCAAGGTCAAATATCTCGTGCGTTCACTGATTCTCACCGCGTATGAAATTCTGCTCCTTGACGAAGACTATTCCAAGTGGCCTTCTCTTAATTCGCCTTCCTGGACACCACCCAAGACGCCTCAATTTACCCTTGTGGAGCGCATCAAATACAAGCATCTGTCTTCTCTAGTTTTGGAAGAGCCGAACGCACCTGACAACTTTCTCTGCCTGCGATTCAGCTTCGAGGGTGCCCAGTTTTCCGGCGTATGTTCGCCTGCTAAAGGGCTCTTCTCTAAATTGGAGTCCCCTTCTTCCGACCCGGTCATGTCGGTGCGCTTGCTCATTGCCAACGAAGTGGAGCGGTCTTACATCATCCAAGTCATCTCGTCTCGCTGGAGGTCCATCTTTGCCGTGCCTATTCCTATAGAAAGTTGCACGTCCTAGGCCGTCCGCAGCCCAAGGAGTACAGCATGCGCATTTGTTGTGCGTCACAATACACGATGAGTGACCGCAGGCTGTCTCGGTAGTTCGCGCGAAAAGGGCACCACCAGGTCTTGTTATTTTTGTTTTTTTTTTTAATCTCTCCCTAACACAAAACTTTGTCTATTTTCGCGCTCAAGGTTTTATTTTACACACTACAGGTCGTTCCTCTCGCCACGACAAACCGCCGCCCTTTTTGGTGCAAGTGCCTTACATGAATCTGTATCCCTCTTTTGCAGAGGACCACCGGCTGCGTGTGGATTTCCTTACTCGGCGGATGCCGCTGATCGCGTTTTTCTGGGGATTCGGGAGTTGCCAGTGCATGTCCCAGCCCGTAATAACGAACTTGGATTCGGCGGGATAGGTTATGGACGATATCTCGACGCAGCCGAGGTTTTCTAAGTGGGATTCCGTGGTGGATTCCGTGGTTTTTGACTCTCCGCCGAGATAGCTGAAGAAAATTTTCCACTTAGAGTGTGTGACTTTTTCGGTTTTTTGAGACGCGTAGCCTTCCATGAGCATGGGGATTTCTTTGATTGAAAAGCCGACTAGGCCTGGATTTGAGTAGTTCGTGAATTGGATGTGTTGCGCTTTGGTGATTGCAAAATTTCTCCAGACGTCTACGACTTTGTCGGTGGAGATGAGCCGGATGACGTTGTATCTGCCGCATATGAAGTCTAGGAACATGTAAGAGAGGCAGCGAGAAGCGATGATATACCATATTTTGCGTTCGAAGCTGAACCCGAGTTCTTCGAAGGAGAAGATCTGCTGAGACAAGTTGAGGTCCAAGCGTTTTTGCTGGCGCCCGATATTTTTGAAGCTGCGTTTGATTCTGTCGTAGCTTTTTCTGATTCTGGTTTTTTCTTTTTCCTGCTTTTTTGGGGGTTCGGAGACGCTGAGAGAGGATTCGGCGTCTTTTGAGGAGATCGAAACGGCCGCGCCGCTCGTCGGTGGTTCTTGCTGAGTTGAGGTGTCGCGAAGTTCGGGGGTTTCCTCGGTGACGACGCGAGAGGTGTCGTGTGGTGATTGGGGCGTGGCGTCGAGGGGGGAGTCGGTTAGTGTGGATGGTGCGGTTGGTGCGATAGGTTTTCTTCGCTGGGGGTCGGCGTCGCGAGGTCGAGGAGAGAGCGTTGAGAGTTCTTGCAAGAGCTGTGCTCGAGTTTCCACGAGTTTCGCTTGGCGTTTTTCGAGCGAAGAAACGTTTGCTTGTTCCGCGAGGATTTGTTGGGCGTCTGAGGCGATATCTTGGTGAATGGAAGGTAGGCCTTTGATGGTTTGGACGTCAGCTTCGGTGAGAACGCGTGTTTTGCGGAGTGATTTCAACAGTTGGGTGAGTTCGTTCGAGTGCGGGTATCTGCCGAGAGAGTCCAAAGTGTTTGCCACGAGGGACTCGACCCTCGATTTCAGCTCGGCTTTTTTGAGGTTTAGTTGGGCGGAGAGACGAGCGTGGAGGTCGTCGAAGAGCCGCGATTGTTCTTGTTCTAGAATTTCTCTCGCATCTTCGTTTGACAGGTTTGAGTCTTTTTTCAGTTCGGAGACAAGCTCGTAGTACGAGCGTTGGTTTTGGTAGCGGTCGAAGGTGAGGGAGGAGGGTGGTTCTCGAGGTTCGTCGGTGGCGAGGGCGTCGTCGAGAGAGGTGCGGGCCAGTTCTCTGGAGAGAAGTTCTTTGACGTCGAAGTAGTTGTTGTCGACGTTGTAGCCGTACCAGCGCCGGAGTCGGTTGCGAACCATGCGCCTCCTGAGCATGAGGAGTTCGTGCCGCATGCCTTGAAGCGAAGCCTTGAGAGCGAAGCCAGTGGTCCAGTCGGGGATTCTGGCGGGAGCCTGAGTTAGTTCGTACGCGCCGACCCTGCGCTCTTCTTCGAGCATTTCGAAGTAGGCGATCGTGGCGGGGTTGCCGGTGTCGCCGGTCCAGACGTCTCGGAGCATGTTGAGTCGGAGGGCCTTGACGAGGAGGTCGACGTCGCGGTATTTGGCGGCGAGCTGGACGCCGGGGTCCATGTTGCGACTGGTCTCGGAAGACATGAACTCGGAGAGGTTTTCGCGCTCCCCGAGGTCGATTTCGCAGTCGAGCAGGATTTTCCCGTAAGAGGGAAGAGGGCCGTCAGAGTCCTGCCAGTTGTAGGGGTAGCTGCCGTGAGTTTGAGGGGTCTGAGCGTCGAAGAGGTCGTACCCGAGTTGCCGCAGGGTGAAGTCGTGACAGGCCTTCTCGGAGACGACGGGTTGGGGGCCGTCGAGCTGCAGGCTGCGGAGAACCTCGTCGGCGCCGCGAGTCCAGCAGGCGTAGTCGCCGGGGATGTAGGTTACACCGCGGTCGACGAGGGGGGTGGAGGGGGGGAGGGAGTCGCTGGCGGAGGGAGAGAAGAGGCTAGTTAGGTCCAGTTCCGCGGAGCGAGTCCCGTCTCCGGCCGGAGAGTCCGGACGTGGTTCCGGATTTGGTTCCGGATTTGGTTCCGGATTTGGTTCCGGGTTCCGTGCAGGGTCCTGTGCCGGATTCGGCGCCGGTTCCTCCGCGCTGCGGGAGCAGAAGGCCTCGACTTGAGCGCGCCAGAGCCGGACGTCTTCGTCGGAGCCGAACATGTTGACCTCGACCGACTTGAGTTCGAAGGCGTAGTCGCCGCGGAGGTCGCGCTCGGAGCCGGCGGCGTAGTAGTTGACGTAGTCCTGGCGAGTCCAGAGCATTGCGTTGCGTTCGAAGTCGTCGCCGAAGGGGAGAAGGCGCTTGGGCGTGGTCCGCTGCCTGAGCCAGTATTCGTTGGCCTTGGCGACGACGTCCATCATTTTGGAGGAGGAGTCGGCGCTCATGTGCCTGGAGACGCGTTCGTAGGGGCGAGACTGAAGGTTGGCGAGGACGGCGGCCTTCAGAAGGGCCCTGGCTTCGGGGGGCATGTAGGGTTCGAAGATGATGCAGGGTTTCTTGCACTTGACGTGGGTCCAGAGTTCTCGTCCGCGAGCCGTGGGTGAGTACTCGAGGGGAGAGGGGGGAGGGGGTTTGGAGAGCCCGGTTAGGTAGAGTTCGTGGAGGGAGTGTTTGCGATGAGAGTCGCGGAGTTCGAAGTGGTCCAGAGCCGATTCAAGGACGCTGGTTTGGTCGAGAAGTTGGGCCAGTTCGCGCTCGTCGAGAGAGTCGGGCAATGGGAGGTGAGAAAGTTCGGCGAGTTTGTCGCGAGATTGTTGGCGAGTGGCCAGAGAGATTGAGTGGGACATGCTGGGGGGTTGGTATTCCACCTCCATGCAGTCCAGAGCGGCGCGGACCTCCAGAAATCCGTAGTATTCGTCTCTGGAGAGCTGGCGCGCGAGCGATTCGCAGCGCCGGCTCGCCGACGAGCCGGGGGCTGTTGAGTGCGAGAGCTGTCGAGCCAGGTCGTGGATAACGTCGCGGTAGTCTCGACCGCGAGAGAGAGATGCGTTCAATTCGTTCAGCCGGTCCAGGATCGACAACACGTCTCCGTCCTCCTGCAGAGGGTCCCAGCTCGCCGGCATCATTCTCTCGTGAGACAGCTGTGCCACCGCGCGCACGTACGCGCGCGCCACGTCCCTCGGCCGTGCGCGCTGCTCCTCCAGGCGCTGGTACGGAGACTTCGACAGCAGCGAGTGCACCAAGTCGTCCTCCGGCGCCAGAGACTTCGCCGCTCGCAATACGTACTCAAAACTGCCGTCCGCGTTCAAGTCCACGTACGTGCCGTCGCCCGACACCCTCAGAAACGGGTACCTCGGGTGGGACTCGAACCCCTCCATCGACGTCTGCGGACACCCCAGAGACAGCACCAGGTCCCTCGGCGTCTGAAACGTGTCGTAATGCGGCACCTGGCGCGCCGCCACCAACGTCGGGTACTTCTCCCGCCTCCCAAACACGCCGTCCCTCACCTCCGGCCTCACCGACAACACCGAACTCGTCCACGTCGCAAACTCGTCCATCCATCTCGCCTTCTCCGCATCCTCCGGCGACCACCTCGGGCTAAAGAACGACGACGACGACAATTCCTCCAACTTGAACATCAAAAACACTCTC
This sequence comes from Schistocerca gregaria, assembly GCF_023897955.1. Lineage (NCBI taxonomy): Eukaryota > Metazoa > Arthropoda > Insecta > Orthoptera > Acrididae > Schistocerca > Schistocerca gregaria. The sequence goes on along the minus strand of NW_026061743.1, from coordinate 59,502 downwards.
GCCTCCGCGCTCCCGGGATTCGCGTCGCACAAGTCCAAAAACGGCTGCACCTCCATCAACATCCTTCCAAAGTCCGACTCGTCACCCTTCTCCGCCTCCCTACCGTATGGCCTCAACGCCTCCTTGTTCACCTCGAACTCCCTGCAGTACGCCTCGTATTGCTCCCTCATCGCCTCCCACCCCGCCTCCTCCTCCCCCTCCGCGCCTCTCTCTCCTCTCGCCTCCCCCCACCCGCCCATCTCCTCCACCGCCCTCCCCACGTCCACCTGCCTCCTCCTCCACTCCAACCTCAACATCTGCTCCACGAACGCGTGCTCGGACCTCCTCCTCGACCCCCCGTACCCCTCTATCGCCGCGTTCAAAACCTTCGCCGTGTAATTCCTCCTGTTCCTTCCCACCTCCGGCGTCTCCCCCCACGGCAGCAAGTCGCCCTCCCTCCCCCCCTCGCCCATCTCCTCCCTCACCGCACTCTCCACCAACGGATCCATGTCCGGCCTCTCCAAACGCAGCGACTCTCCAAACAACTCCCACCTCGGCTCCCCATTGTAGTGGTGCGGCCTCGTCTCCTCGTACAAACGCGCCCTCACCCTCTCCACCCCCGGCAACTCGTCCTCCACGCTCCTCACCCTCTTCAACTCCTCTCTCCACCTACCCCAAAACTTCTTCCTCACCGCCCACTCGCTCGCTCCCCTCACCGCCCTCACCTCCGCCTCCACCGGATCTCTCGGGTACGCCTTCACGCACCCGTCCAACGCGTTCCTAACCACGTTCCCCGTCACCCTCACCACCGCCGCCGACACCCCTCTCACCACCCTCACCCAACTCCCCACCCCCCCCCTCACCGCTCTCCACCCCCCCCACCACTCCCTCCACCTCCTGTACCTCCCCCACGCCCCCGGCCCCAACGCCTCGCAAAACTCCCTCTCCCACTCCTCCGACTCCCTCTCCGTCCCGCGCTCGCGCCCCTCGCGCCCCTCCGACTCCCTCTCCGTCCCGCACTCGCGCCCCTCCGACTCCCTCTCCGTCCCGCACTCGCGCCTCTCCCTCCTCCCTCCCCCCGTCCCGCACTCGCGCCTCTCCCTCCTCCCTCCCCCCGTCCCGTACTCGCGCCTCTCTCTCCTCCCTCCCCCCGTCCCCCGCCCCTCTCTTCTCCCCCCCCCCCCTCCCAAAATACCGGTACATGTATCCCACCCTCCTCTCACTCGCCTCCACCCCCCCCAACCTCTCCCTCGCGTACTCCCTCGCCTCCCTCGCCAACTCCCTCGCCAACTCCACCAGCCCCACCGACTTCCCCGGCCCCTCCCCCCTCCACAGCGCTCTCGCCCTCTCCGCTAACCCCCTCTCCCCCCCCCGACAACAAATACTCCACGTTCCTCCTAAACGCCTCCACCCTCTCGTTCCTCCTCACCCTGCTCCCGAACGACTCCTCCCCCCCCTCCCACCTCTCCCCTCCCCCCCCCATCTCTCTCCTCACCACCAACTCGTTCTGCTCGTAATCCTCCACCGTCACCCACCTCCCACTCCTCCTCTCGTGCTCCACCTCCGGCCACGCCACCCCCAACCAACTCCTTCTCCCCCCCCCTCCCCCCCCCCCTCTCTCTCACCCCCTCCGGCACCCTCTCCCTCGCCCCCTCCACGTCTCCCGCCTGGTACGCCGCCAACATGTTCAGGTTCTCCCTCTCCGACACCTGCGCGTAACTCGCGTACACCGGATCCGGCTGACACCTCCACACAAACAACACGTTCGCGTGCACCGGATAATTGTCCCGACGCCTCCCAAACTCCTCCAACGACTCCGGGTACCTGCTCCTCATCTCGTCCTCCTCCCTCACCTGTCTGTCCACCGTGTTCCTCCTCCCGTACTCAAACGCGTGCGTAGCGTGGTTCCACCCCGGCACATACTCCACTATCATGTTCACCGCTCCCGCGTTCATCGACCCCCGCGCTCCTCTGCTCCCTCCTCTCCCTCTCCCTCTCCAACACCGTCCTCCTCACCAACACCCTCTCCGGAAACATCAACTCCAACGGCATCACCAACGCGCACTTCACCGTCTCCCACGGCGCAAACCTCTCGTGCAGCGACTTTATCGCCGCTATCTCCTCCTCTATCGCCGACGACCCCACCGCCATGTCCCTCACCAACACCAACGACGGCCTGTTCCTCACCAACACGTGCGGGTCCGGCTCCGCCCACCCCGCCGGCACCTCCCACGGCTCCACCGGCGGGTTCTCCCTCCAAAAACTCTTCCAGTCCTCCGCCATATATATCCTCACCTTCCTCAACTGACCCCTTATCTCGCTCTCCAACCTCGACGTCGTCTGCGTAAACGTCCCCCTCGTCCTCGGGTCCAACTTCACCCCCCTCAACTCCTCCAACAACCTCTCCAACCTCTCCTCCGACACCGAATACGTCCCACCCCTCATCATGTACCACACGTAACCCATGTATCTCATAAACATGCTCCTCCTCCCCCTCTCCCCCCGAAACCTCAACAACTCCTCGTACAACTCACCAAGCTCCTCCGTCCCGTTGTCCGGGTGCTGGAAAAACCCCACCGGCGAACGGTACCAGTACGGCCTGCTGTGCCACGTACGCCCCCCTCGCATGAACCCGTACACATCGTCCTCCTCCAACTCCCCCGGCGGCCTCAAATCCCTGTCCAACTTCTCTATCCCCGCGTACTGACTCCTCGGCTCCGACCACTCCACCAACCTCTTCAACATCCTGAACGGCTCCAGCGAATACGGGTTCCTTACCCCACGGTAATACGGCCTGCAAGGCGCCTCCCTCCCGCACTCCATCCTCAGGCGCTCCGGGTCTATCTGGTGGTACCACCTTCTACCCCCAACCAACGCCACTCCGCCCGTCGACCGCCTCCCCACCCCCCCCCCCTCTCCACCTTCCGCGCACTCTCGCTCCCAGAACTCTCCACTCGCACACTCTCGCCATCCGCGCCCTTCTCGCACCGCTCCTCCTCCCCTTCCAGCTCGCCTTCCCACCCTCGGTCAGCTCCTCTCTAATCCGGGCCAACAAAAAAAACACACACACACACGACCGCCCCACCCGCCTCGCGCGTACCTTAGCACTCCTCGAAACCCTAAATTCGAGGCAATTCACATCAACCCGCACCACGTGGTACATCGAGTCCAAATGCCAAACTCTCACAATTCCCACATCAACACAGAGCTAAAACTTCTATGACCATCGCTCTCTCTTAAAAATCCTAACAAAAAAAAAAAAAAAAAAAACGCCTCCCCCACCTCACCCCCCCTTTTCCACCTACCCCCCTCCCATCCGCAACCACCCCCCCCACGCCTCTATTCTTGACACCCCCCGCAGAACTCCACCACGTTCCTCTTGAAGAAAGACACAATGCTCTTTTCTCTAAATCCTATCCACGCCAGCTGCTCCAGACCAGCAAACGAAACTTCACCCTTCTTGCTAAGTATCTGCTCCGCTCGCTTCTTCCCGATCATCTTCAGCTTGGAAATCTCCTTCACGCTCCCCTTGTTCAGCACGTTCAAAACCTCCTGAATCCTCGCCCTCAACAACTCGGACGAGCGACCGTCCGCCTCCACCATCCTCTCGATCGCCGCTCTGTACTTTTCTTGCTGCTTCTCCAAACCCCCTCTGGCGGACTTCGACCACCTCGAAGGCTCGCGAACGGACACCCCCCCCTCTTCTGACACACTCTCCGTCGCACTCTCGCTCCCACTTTCTTTCCTTCTCGACTCTAGATACCGCGAGCAACCGGCTCGCGACTTCTTCGATTCGAAACTCCCCTTCGTCAACCGCCTTTCGGCCCCGTCCGACCGGCTCGATTCCAGCGCCTCGTCTCGCCCGTCCTCTTCAAACCCCAACAACGCGGCCACTTCGGCACCGCTCGCCCCGCCAACGCTCAGAGGCCGCTCCAAGCGGTCCATGAGCTGGTACGTCGTGTTGAGCACATACAAGAGCAACCCCTTCATCTCCTTGGTGGATATCTTCATCAAAAGATATATCGACATCACTCTTTCAAACAACTTCAACAAAATTCCATTGTGCAGATCTCGCCCCCGCAGACTCAGGCTCCTCTCGAGCCGGCGCGACGCGTCCATCGGTTTCACTCTGGTACCGGACCCCCCTTGCCGCTCGCTCCGCTCTCTGTCCAAACGAAACGTAAACTCTAACGTGCTTTTTCGCGCGCACCGACGAATTCTGGCTCAAACTGTTCCCCAGCCAATCGAGTCCGTCGAAGCTCCCGCACCTCTGCCAGACCCGGTTCCCGTAGAAAGTCCAGCAAAATGCGCAAAAATGCAATGCACCTACCAAAAATTCAGAGCGACCGAAAATCGTGCGTGGCGGCAAATTAGAAAACGATTTTTGTAGTACGTATTCGCACCGCCTCTGCGCGCCCAAACCCCCCGTCGCCGCACCAACCCGACCCGGCGCAACTCAGACGCGGCCTCACGACGACACCGACAACCCTTCTCGACCGCCTGCCGACCATCCGCGAATCCGGCTTCTTCGTACCTCAAAAAACACGCTACAAAAAAAAAGGAAGTCTGCTCAGGTTTCAAGTGAACCCGATCTCGCCGCTTTCTTCAATATCAACGGCATTTATTTCAAAAAAAAAAAGGGCGGCGGCTCTGACACCGCGCGAGGCATCGAGCGAAACGCGTAAAACCAGAACAACCGTCTGACATCCTATCGCTACGAAATTCGACCACACCTTCCAACGTCACAACAGCCCTTCGCCCATGCGTTCAATCGAGTCGATGTGCCTCGCCCTCTCTCTCTCGTCTCGAACCATCTGTCCCGTTCCCTCCAGAGAAACGGCGATTTTGGGCATCGCCCTCTCTTGAGGAATCGCGAAGTGGTTGTCACACCAGGGACAATACTCGTCTTGCTCTTCGAATTCTCTGCCCAACCGCCATTCAAAAACCACAGTTAGACCCTGAGGAAGAAGGAAGCAAATGCGCCTCAAGCGGCCGCCTAACGCCGAACCTCAAGTCTTTTCGAAACACCTTTTTGCACCGCTTGCACGCGAATGTGATCTCAAAAACCTTCAACAGGTCGTGGTCCTGAGTAGCCCGATGGCACTAAAGCACGCGCAAGAAAATGGCCGAACGCCCGAAATATTAGCATCTCCATCAACTCTCTTTTTAACCGTCCGCTGCGGCTCGACGGTCGGGGCCGTTCTCGCGGTTTGGAGAACATCGGACTAAGTCAAAACAGATAAAAAAAAATCGTACTTCGGCACAATCGAACCACTTGTGGCAGCAAGGGGCCCGAATCGACACCTAAATTGATAACAGTTTGAGCAACGCCATTCAATGCCCGCACGCTCAACAAAACCCGAGCGCTCGGAAAGTTGTAATATGTACCTGTGCTTTCGGAAGATGTTTACACATTAGAAACGTTTTGAACCGAAATAGCCCCAAAATTTTTCAACGTTAACTAAAATACTTTTTTTAATTATCCAACGCCAGCGCGGATGGAGCGCAGATAGCCCGGGGGTCTCGCGGCCACACGGGCCACTCAGCTTACGTTGTGCCGAAGCTCCTGCGCCTGCTTGTCGAACCCCAGTTTTTTTTTGAGTTAAAGTTCGTCTCTGGCCGTGTGACGGGAAAGGGGCCCTCATTCGCGCCCGCAATTATTTTTTTTCTTTTGAAGGGCGCGTGTGCACACACACAGAGCAGTGGGAAAAAACTTTCAAATAATCACCACTATGGCTTCGTCATGGAGCCTGTCTATGGAGCCTCAAATGCACATGCGTTTAAGGACCAGAAAGCCGAGCTGGTCAGGGAGCTGTTCATAACTTTTTTAGAAGAGTATGTCTCTACACGGGCCCTGCCCGTGAGTCGTCGAATCGATGACGGATTGCGCTCTCTTTTTCAAGAGGAATTCGGGCTCCCGCCGCGCGCGAGAGCTCAGCGCATTCTCTTCTTGGGCTTTTAGATGGAGATCGCTTGCATTGACGCGCGCTCAGGTTTTCTTCTGATGGCCAAACAAAAGACTACCTGGTCCAACTTCGTACCATGAAAGAGAATTTAGGAAACAGCGTCTACATCGACTATGCGCAGGTTCTGTCCTTCAACGTTTTGTTGGCGACGGCGATCGAACAGGACTATTGCCAGTGCGTTCGTCGGGCTATAGCTTAAGGGTTGTGCAAAGGGGATCGATCAATAATGAGCTCTTTTTTTTTTTTGACGCTAGCTACGAAAATCAGCTCCGAATGGCGGTCCAGATTTTGGTGAGAAGATACCACGAGGACTACGCGATTGAATGCAGTAACTCTCGGGACAAAGAATTTTGGGTTCATTTCTACAATTTGTCGACTGTTTCCAAACTTCGCGACTTGAAATCCTCCACCATTGGCCAGCTGTCTTCTTTTTGCGCTACCATCACGAGAACGAGCGACGTGCGCCCGGAACTTCTTTTTGGATCCTTCGTATGCCTAGACTGTCAGACTCGGGTCAACAACTTGGAACAGCGCTACCGCTACACGGAGCCCTTCATATGCAAGAACAACGCGTGCCAGAACACGTCCAGGTGGCACCTGGACATTGAAGAGAGCAAGTTCGTCGATTGGCAGAAGGTGCGGGTTCAAGAAAATACCAACGAAATTCCGCCCGGATCCATTCCCAGACACATGGACGTGATTCTCCGCCAAGACGCCGTCGAGAAGGCCAAAGCGGGCGACAAGTGCATTTTTACCGGCATGCTCATTGTTATTCCTGACGTGTCTGCCATGAGATACCCAGGCGGATCCGTCCAGTCCGTGCCGGAATTGCGCGCGGGGAAGAACAACAGAGAAACTTTAGAATCTGAAGGTGTTACCGGTTTAAAGAGTTTGGGCGTTCGCGAGCTGACATATCGCCTCGCGTTTCTTGCGTCCGCCGTGCAGCCGGCGCACACGCAGATCAACATGATCAACATTCGAGATGACATCTTAGAAGAGGAGGACATCGCGTCGCAGTTTACCGCTGAGGAAAAGGAGGAAATTTATCGAATGCGGAAAGACCATAATTTGTACCGCAAACTAGCTCGAAGCATCGCGCCCACTATATTCGGCCACGACGATATCAAGAAGGGCATTCTGCTGATGCTCTTCGGCGGCGTGCATAAATCCACAAAGGAGGGAATGGCTTTGAGGGGAGACATCAACGTCTGTATCGTGGGCGATCCATCGGTCGCCAAATCTCAGTTCCTCAAATACATCATCGGCCTTGTTCCACGAGCCATCTATACGTCCGGAAAAGCGTCCAGCGCCGCCGGCCTCACGGCTACCATCGTGAAGGACTCCGACACTGGCGAATACAACATAGAAGCCGGCGCGCTCATGCTTGCCGACTCCGGAATTTGCTGTATCGACGAATTCGACAAGATGAACCCATCGGACCAAGTAGCAATTCACGAAGCCATGGAACAACAGACCATCTCCATATCCAAAGCCGGCATCCACGCAACGCTGAATGCCAAAACGTCCATTTTAGCTGCTGCCAATCCCATAGGGGGACGGTACGACAAAAGCCGCAGTCTAAAGGCCAACTTGACGATAACACCGGCCATCATGTCCAGATTCGACCTCCTGTTCGTCGTCTTGGATAAAAACGATCCGGTAATCGATTGCAACATTGCGAGACACATCGTCGGCGTTCACCAGATAAGAGACCACGCCCTAAAGGCCGACTACACGCAGCAGCAAATTCAGCGCTACATACGATTCGCTCAGTCGGTGAAGCCACAACTGAGCCAGAGAGCGCTTGGCCGCATTGTCGAAGAGTACTGCAAGCTGCGGGCGAACGACCAAGGAAAAGGAAAAATGGCCTGGAGGATCACCGTTCGCCAACTGGAGTCAATCATCCGCCTCTCTGAAGCAATAGCGCGCGTACATCTAGAAGAACTGATCACGGAGACGTTTGTCGAAGAAGCCGTGAGACTTCTCAAGCAATCCATCGTCAACGTCTACTCCGAAGACGTGGAAATCGAACACGATCTAAGAGAAGGGCCACTTTATAACGGAAGCAACGACGTGTTCAATCAGTCGCCCGGTCCCGTTCCCGATGAACCAGCGCCCCTTCCAGCAGATGACGCACCCACTAGCGGTCTCCCCTGTCCGACCCCTGTCAAAGGGGGAATCGTGAAGGCAAAAATGACAAGAGACGAATACAACCGAATTCGAAACCTCCTCATCCTTTACTTTCACCGCTACAACGAGATGAACCCTGAGTGCAAGGTAGTCACTCAGCACCAATTGCTGAACTGGTACCTGGAAGACAACGCGGATCTTCTTAAAAGCCACGAAGACGTTCATTACCAGCGTGCCATCATCTCCGCTGTGATCAATAGGATGATATCCTCTGACAGAATGTTCACCGTTTTGAAAGACAGCAAAAACAAAAATGACAGGTTGCTGACCACCTCCGAAGATTTCCACCTCGACGAATTCGGCTTCTGAGCTCCACGTTCCTCACGTGCGCCGCGGAATCTTCCTCCTGCTCGACCCAGTGACCCGTCTTCATGAGAGGGGCACTCGACTCCGAATGTAACTCGCAGCTGTACCTCGTCGGTGACATTTGCGCAGACCACCCTCTTTCTTCGAGCCAATACGGGCGACCACTATATCTCGTGCGCGAATCTGCGCGTCAACACCTGCTCTTGCGTTTTCAAGCTTTCGGGTAAACGGAAAATTTTTGCGAAAAAGTCTAAATGTCACCGCAACGGGGGCTAGCACCTGCTTCCATGAAAAAGTCGTGTAAAAAAAACTTGGGAGCTAAAAATCGGACGCAATACTTTTACCATTAGTTCTCAGTATGTACGACAACCGCGGTTCAGCTTTGCATAAACAATGACGATTCATCACTTTCTTTATTTCTTTACGTCAAACAATCCCTCGTATTCAGACGCAATTTTCTCTTGCATTTCTTTCAAATCTAAATTTCTCCCTTCGAGCGGCAAGAAAACGAGCTCAAATAATCGATAGACGTTTCTATCGTTCATCGTGACCCAGGCCGAATTGCTGAGCTCCGTTTGGTGTATTGATTCCACTCTGTCGATAAGCCGACGTAGTCTAGTGGTAAGCCTGTCATTGCGCAGCTGTTTGCTCTCTTCTGAAGCAAATAGCGACTGTTCTTTAAATTGTAGCAGCTCATCTCGAAATATGAGATCATCAATCCGAGCCTTCTTTGCACTGCTCATCGAGGCGCTGGTATGCCCACATGCCATCTCTGTTAAGGCGAGAATAATATACGTCCAATTGTTGTGTACGTTATACTGGGACAACTCACGCTCGACTAATCGTAGCCATTCTCTGGCCTTCAAAAACTCGGCCCTTTCCCAGGCTTTTGCGACGTTGAAGCATTGAAAGCGTAAATCCCATACCGGGTAATGGGCCAGCGATACAGATAGCCCGGCAATGGACAGTCCAGCAGATAGAGCCAGCCCTGGGTATTTAGGCCACAACATGCCCATCGCCACGCCCGTCAATGCTCCAGCGACAGAAGAATAAAGATTGTTGTCGACCAACGGTATTTTCCCGAAAATTCCCAGGAAAAGGATGCAGACAGCTGAGATTTTTCTTTTAGACAAAGCGTGAATGAGCAATCTTGATCTGATTTTGTGAATTTTATCCTTGCCAGATGAGTTGATTATATAGTTGGGCGTTCGTTTATAGATCCCGGTCCAAAAAAATGCAACCATGGCACAAAGGCTGGGCCACAGACCGGTTTGGATGCGATCTTTGTAAATCCTACATTTTTAGAGAGAGTTAACATGGTCAGATTATCTGTCGGATTTGAAGCAGTATTTACTTTTCTGCGTACTCGAGTGCGTTCTCAGGTGTATAAAAGCTTGTTGTCACGCCCACTACCCCTGGAATGAAAATGAGTGCAGCCAATGCTAGAGGTCCTGCCGCCATTTCTATTGCAATTCCAAAAGTGAGCAAGATGCCTGAACTTATGAATAAGTGAAAGTAATGAATGTGGAACAAGGGCGCTGTAAGTATGCGATAGTATTCTCCACCCCAATATTTGTGATCAATTCCCGCGAAATTCATGCGATCGAAATTGAAGAAATAGGTCAAGATACAGATTGCTATACAAATCGCCAGAATAATGAGGGTAAAATAAGGTCTGTAAATTTTAGCCAGTTTGAAGAGTAAAATAGGATCGAGGTGCATAAGAGGTCCAAAACGGTTCAAAGTAACGAGAACTCGTTTGTAATCAGGAAGCTTTTCTGATAAGGGTTTAGATTCTGTATAAAAAATAAAGTAAGATTGGACGCTATGAGTTCAAAGCCTTTTTGTCAGAAGTGGTTATGGAGACTAAATGCGGTCGCTTCTGCTTCGCAAGAAGCATTTATCTGTGTGTCTAGATCACCGTACCTTTTGTAGTTTCTGCAAGTTCTGAACGTACGGAATTAGGTTCCCGGTTCGACGACGGGTAGGTATAGCGTGCTTTTAGAAGGAAGGAGGTCACAATAGGTGGTATGGTAACCGCAGTTTTGCTAGAAAAGCAATCTATTTGTTTCTTCGTTGTATTGAACAAGCTTCCATTTTTCCTTTCGACAAACAGCCGTCTACAAGATCCGGTATATCTTTTAATTAGGTGCTGGGCCTGGGTAGAAATCTTGCTGTTCAAGCAAACCTAAATCAGCAAAATTTCTAATGTTAATTCTCGACACTGTCAATTGTCAGTCAAACAATTTATGACGGCTCGATTTTAAGAATATTTTTCGAATGAACAGAGTACGTTTCGCCCACGATTACTGGCACATGCTCTCTTCCACGAAACATGAAACATCTTCCGCAGTTGCTCTTTTTTTGTAACGCGGATAGGGTAGACAATTCCAGCTGCACAATGTGCAACGTGGTAAAACGATCGGCTTTTTCTACTAAGCGCAAATATTTTGGGATAACAATTTTGCACATAATTTGAACATTTTTAAATTTGATGGTCACTTTTTTGTAGCATTTTCCAGCTCTATCTTGTTCGTCGTTTGTTCACTTCGCTAGAAACTTAGCCGAACATGTATCGGCCATCCGTTCATTTCGTAGCTAGATGATGTGCTAAGACAATCGAGTCTAAAATAGGCTTGAAATTGGTCATTGTATCTCCTGGTAAAGAGCTGTGCAACGGACGGCTTTTGAACCAGAAAATAGCAACGTGAAGCTAGAACTATAAGGTACTGATTTTTCGTGCAAGAAAGCGCGTCAATTTCTTCCTAGATCAATACAACAAACGGCAAAAGTATTGTACTTTTAAAGCCTGAAGTTGATAGCCGCCCTACAGTGTCCCTACAGGCTTTCTCATGTTGTAATCAAACAGACATGGTTTTTTGAAAATGAAAAACTAAATGCCAGAACTATAAAAACCGTATAAACCCTTGTTTAATGGTACAATGCTTTTGACCTGTATTTTTATGCATGGCTCCTTCAAGCCACTTAAGTATGATTTAAAGTATAATTTTAGATAAGTTTGGTTACTTTCAATGCGCCTATTATTGTTACGATCGAGCCTACTGCTACCAATTAATTTTATGCATTCTCTATCGTAGGCTGCACTTAGAAGAATACGTTCGATTTTTTTTATGTGTACATGTTTACTTCCTGACATGACGATCTAAGTATTCTTAGTAAAAGGACTGTTCTTTTTATTGGATGATAACATAGAATTTAAAACAATGTTGACCGGAAGGACCCCCGCCGCTATTTTTGCATTGTAGCACCGTCATTAATGGATTCTATCTGTTCAGCTTCATTGTATTCGAGGCACTTAGAACGCATAATTTTGATTCTGCACTGCAAAAATTGTTTTTTGGCACCTCTGACAAAGGCAAGGTCCTAGACCTTAGCAAGCAATTAATGAGTGACCTCTTACGGACAAACTCGGTAAGTTCTACAGGGCCTGGAATATTAGGTACCCTGAGTCAGCGCCTTCTCAAAAAGACAAATCTTTACACAGCAGATGGGACTCTATCTTAAATTCAACAAGGCATTAATTATTGTCATACACATTTAAATTTGCACACTGCATAATTTGGGCCCTGCAAGTCATTCACACTTTACCGCGTGAATCCTAATTACTTCTCACAGCTAAAAGCGCAGTTGACTGCCGATAGAGTAAAAACTATATTCGCTTGTCTAAATTCTTTTGGTTTTGTGTCATCTTCGTATTGATAACAATGAACATAAACAGATCAAAGTAGTTTTTGCCTTATGTGTCAATGTGCATTCAGCTCTCTATATGGTTATTTACCATCTAGTTACTGTATCTGAAATAACTATGACCAATGCCACGCGCTTTTCAAAATTTTGCATTTTTTGATAGACTTCACACGCTGTGCCAACACACTCAATACTCATTTTCATAGTGGTATTTGTGTCGTGAGATGACAGGCTTGTCAAATGCTGAGTTAGAATATAGAATGAACTCATAAATACTAAATTTTAAACAGGTTCATACCTAGAGTAATGTAGTACTGACGTTATATAAAAGTCACACACCGTATTTTCTGAGGGCGCCAATTTTTTGGTGTCAAGGCGCAAGGCCAATTGTAGGTCCACAAAAAAGTTTACGTTTTTATGTCTATCCAAGTGTTTTAATTCACTAATACCACAATATCTTGGCCTTCAATATATATGTAAGTCTAAAAATGCAGACTGGTATTTCAGCACAGGATTTACTTGGAGATCAAATATGCGAAGAAAACGTTTATTGCAGAGGAGCTGATAACTGTTACAGTGTAAACTCTTGCTCAGCAGAAGTCTCAGGGAAAAAGAACAAGAGTTATCTACTCAGCTTGGAACATGCAATTTTCAAGTTATTTTCTTCAAACCTCAAGCTATACAGTTATTGCCATCTCCCAGGTTACCTCAAGCATAACCCATATATATTAGGCGGATACAGAGTTAATCTCGATTTATGGTCAAGTACAAAAACCTTTCTCACGTGGCACAATGAAACCATCAACATTTGGACCCACTTCTTAGGGTTTTGGTTGTTTTTAGATTTAGCATTAGTGTCATACAATACATGGCTAGCAGAGGGAACCATAGAAGAGATGACAGTTACATTGTGTTTTTTTGTCTCAGCTATGACTATGATGGCGTTTTCAACAATATTTCACCTGTATAATTGCTGTTCTTCTGAATGCTACGATCTCACTGCAAAATTGGACTACACGGGTATTGTAGTTCTTATTGTAGGAAGTTATTATCCAATACTCTACTACGTGTACAGCTGCAGAGAGCATTCTATTTGGAGATATGGATTCGGGTCCATGATCACTCTTCTAGGGCTACTTACGCTAAAGACAATATGGACATCAGGCATCCACAAACCAAATGGCGAGAAGTTCAGAGTTTCTTTGTTTTTAGGTCTAGGACTTTTCGGCGTCATTGTACTTCCCCATGTTTTCGTACGGCATATGAATTATAATAATATGGATTGCGTTTTTGAGTTGATCTTATTTCTAACTGTAAAATCTCCTATAGTCTATATATAATGAAGCCCATTTGTTGACTCTGCTTTCAAAGTTGGTTTTGATGGGTTTTTTTTACACTAGCGGGGCTTTAATATATTTGAAAAAATATCCAGAGTCGATCTTTCCTGGAAAATTTGATTGCTTTCTTGCAAGTCATAATATTTGGCACTGTTTTGTCTTGGCAGGAGCTATTTCTCATTATTATGCGATGAAGTACGCGCAGTTCGTATACCGTAATGTGCTTATGTATTACTGCTTCGTTAATAAATGAACTGCACACATCTGTCCTAAACTTTAAATCAAAATTTAAATTCGACAGAGCTGGCCCGTAATTTGTACGATACAAGTTCCGGTTTTTTTTGTCAGCCTGATAATATTGGTGCGTTAGGTGCAGCATCATAATTGTCATCTCTTCTAAATTCTCGGGGTTTATACGTAGAAATGAGATATCCGTTTTGATCTCTTTCATTCAGCTCCAGCTTTCTGAAACCTTCGGTCTAATCAGCTGGGTACATGATGGTCTAAACAGTTATTCAAAATTTGTCAATCAGTCCATGCTCTCTGCGTTGATGATCCCCTATTTAAATACGAAAAATTCATGGCTTCATCCATGCATAAAGACACATCCCAAGCGATTCAACTAATACTCCACTTCGCTCCGATTTGCTTCCAGTTGAGACAAGTCAAAAATGGATTCTAGATTTGTCTCTCCCTCATTTTGGGATTAGGCTATACTTTCTCCTGCTTGATACACTTGCCTCGAAGTGCCATCGCATAGTTCTGCACCATTTGGAATTTGTCTTTCAACCGTGGGGTCTAACGGACTGGTTGAGCGCGTTTTGAACGCAAACGATCAGTGACTTTTCTGTAGAGATGTACATCTCGATAAACGCTCGCTTCCGTAAGAGTAGCATGTAAAATCCCTACGGGTAACAACTTGGAGGCGACCCGCTATCAACCGTTTCCTAGTTTTAGGCGCGCGCTAGATTAGTGTAAGGATGGAGTGAAAAGGAGAAAGAATTACATGAAATTTTAGGGATTTCGGAAGCTTGCAAGACCTGTTTTGTTTAAGGGAAAAACGATAGTATGCCTTTTAGGTTGAGCCATTTTTCCAACATAAATTGAAAGCAATGTGGTACGATACACCTGTATCGAAGAAATTTTGTTATCGTTGGTGGGAATGAGACCGAGCGTATCAGGTCCAATAGATGCTTTTTTTTGTTCTATATTGCTTTTGCTCAGTGTCGAGACTTTTTTTTATCGCTGAGGCTCGCGCTATTCACGTGTCAAAATCCCACTCTTTTTTTGCGGAGAACACAAGTATATCTAAAGAGAGAAATTTGTGGGGTGTATGATGCTATTTGGCCAAGCGGTAGGAGCGAGCGTCGTCAGGGCCGTGCCTGCAGTAGCAGGCGAGATACCCTGCCGAAATACTCATCACACATCTAACCATTGTGCTGCTCCAGGCAATACCGACAGGGCTGATACACAGTGAATGAGGAATAAATTTGCATTCAGCATATCTCATATAAATTTTCTAGTTGAGGTTGGGATATTTTGGACAGAATAGGAATAGAGTTTTAAAAAGCCTTATTATTGTTAGAAAATTTTTTGTATTTCAGATATAGATTATCTTAGTCATCCTAGATTGACGTTGTCAAAGTCGGTCTGCTAATCAACAACATACGTTTGATAGGTACAAAATCATAGTGAATTAAACACACTAAACACGTTCTATTTTTGTTTTGCTTTACTAGATTATATTTTTTCTCAATTCGTCACAGCATAACTTTCTAGATATTTGGCTCTTACCTTGCAGCCATGCTTGATGTACAAGAAGATCCTGATTCTCTGAGCAGTCAGACAAACATATCAATACCCGATGTAAACAATATCGTGAAGCCCTTTGCGAGCCATCACCTGGAATCTGATATCTCTAGTGATGTTTGGATACAGGAAAGGTCTTGTCTGCTAATTCTCCTCGAGGCTCGTATGCTTCTGAGGGAAATGGCGGAATATAGGCTCAACTCTTTGCGCATGATTTCTGGGTGTCTGTCGATTGCAGAGCTTCAGCAACTCCTAACTCAGCAGGTTAGTAGCGAAGAAGATATTGATTATATTCCTGGTATGTCTTTACTTTTTGTGGCACAATGTGTGCTTTCTAGGAAGAATGTGAATATTTTTCAAGAGCATACAAGGCCACACAACTTACGCCCTTTTAGAAATTCAGGATCTCAGACGCCAGTTAGTCAAAGAGGCTCGCAAAAACCAGCACCTTGAGCGATCTCTTGGAAATCTCGAAAGCCGTATTGCTCTGCTTATTCAGAACCGTACATCTATTCAAGAAATTGATCGTCAGATTAGGCGAAAACAGAAAGATGCCGCAAAGGTTTTGAAACCCTTTGAGGACTTCACTCAAGACAAAAAACTTATGGATGCCTATTCTGGCTTTTTCTATGCTTTGCAAGTCGAGCCCAAGTATTTGGCCAAAATGTACCTATACAAACGTGTTCTTGTGCCTTGTTTACGTGCTACGTCAAAATTTGCTAACTATTTGCTAGTGCCTACGTGATACCTGCTGAGAAGACGGATGAGTTTACCGAGTTCCTTTTGCTTACCTTGTACGGAGATGCCTACTCTCCGAGGGAAGAGTATTTGATTCTTAAGTTGCTGAAGTATGCCATGGAGTATGAAATAAATCACTTGCGAAATGTCGCCGACTTTATCCAGTCCGATACAGTTGTACCCAAGATGGTTCTTACCTACAACAAGCGCAAACAGGGCGTGGAGTACATAAAATCGACGTTCTCTTCCTTCTTTAACCAAGACGCTTTAGAGGATTCCCACCAATTCGACATGAACCCCATGTCTATTTATCAGCAATTGCAAGAGAATAAGAACAGGAAGAACAGTGTGAAGCTAGATCTGGCGCCATCGGAGGTGGAGAAGTTGCCGGAAGTTGTAGAGGTTATCAAAACGCGATCTGAACAAATTCAGAATCTCTGCGAGGACATCTTGAATCGCGCCCTGGATACGATTAATTCTTTACCATACGGTTTAAGATTGATTTGCAAAGAAATCCGCCTCATTATTCTCTCGCGCTTTACAGATGCTGGTAACGTCAATAACTTGATTTGGCAGGTGATAGGCTATTTTGTGTATTACCGTTTTATTGGATTGGCTATAGTTGCTCCGGACTCGTTTGATATTGGTGACCGTACACTCAACCCTATAGTGCGTAAGAATCTGATTTCTATTTCTAAAATATTGTTTCAGCTCATGTTTCGCTTCAGCTTGTTTTCACCCAAAAACGAACTTTCCCCTCTCAACCCCTGGATTGAGAAAAACCGCGACAGGATCATCCAATATTACTCTCACCTGGTCGACGTGCCGTCTCCAGAAGATTTCCTTAACATGAATCAGTACATGGAGCTGACTCAGAAGACGAAGCCACTAATTATTATCAACTTGCGGGAAATCGTCGTGGTTCACAGTTTGGTGAAGGGGGCTATTAACTCGGTCGTCAAAGATGACAACGATCCCCTGAAGCTCATCATCAAGGAGATAGGGGACGTCCCACCGATGCCATCTGGACCTTTGGCCTATCGTGACATTCAGCTCCAGCTGGAAGATAAGTTTTCAATAAAGAGCCACATCGAGGCTCTGAACCCACCAGAATCTCAGATCTTCACCGAAACCAGGGGGCTGATCATTCTTGTTCTCAAGTCTGTACCGATCGTCAAGGAAGAAAACATCAAACTCAAGGATTTCCTTAAGTTGGCCTCCGAGATCGCAGCCGAACAGAAAAATAAGACATTGAAGAAGCAAATTGAGAAAATTACGGCGAACTTAGAGCAGCTTGAAAAAGACGGCATTGCGACTCAAAAGGACGACTACGCTAGCTTGATGAGGGAATTGGTGATCCAGCTCTCCAACCGTGTGGAACGTCGCGAAGTTCAGCTGAAGGAAATTTCTCGCTTGAAGTCGCTGTTGAAGAGTCTCAAGCGTCACCAAGACTTTATGAACAATCAAATTGCCGAATTCGAAAGGTATCTCGAACAGTGCCGTAAAAACTCGGTTGCACGAGCCAAGCACAAGTCGAAGCCCGTGAAGTTCAGTTTCAAGGAGCTAGTGAAGCGCCACGTGATTATCGACTCGAACGTTCACGGCATCGTAGAAAGCTCAATTAAATTCTTTATTATGATGACAGATGTTGGCGTCTTTGACATCGAGGCGAAGATTGGGCTCTCTACCATTGCAAAACTTCAGCTTGAGCTCGAAGATCTTCTCGAGAAGAAGGAGAAGTCTATCAATACCCTCGAGCTTGACCAGATTACACTTAGCGTCCCTTACACTATTTTCCTGATAAACAAAATTTTCTTGTCTTGAGAGCGGCTGCGCTTGCCAACGACGAGAACAAGTGTATAAGAGGGCACAGAGCAACGTGTTGTACGCATGCGACGCCGAGGGGGGGAACAGTGCTTCAAGGGTGCGTGCGCACCCCGTGAAGCGTCCTTGTAGCGCACTTGCTCGCCCTCTTTACTGTGGTCTCCTCACAAAAGGGGGGAGAGTTGGCGGGAGCTTTGAGGAGAATAAATCGAGACAGAGCAGCAGATCAGCAGGTCTTGTACTTTTTTTTTTTTTACTTGCCTTTTATGTTTGCGCGTATGCGGAAGTGCAGTTCACGGACCGTTTCTAGCCAGTTTGGTGTGTCTGGACCTATTGCACACAAGTTCTTTAGATTTTTCATTTGCATTTTTTCCTTCGTTTTGAGTTCTAGGTGCGTTGACTTCTCGCGCGCTTTTTCGATGAGACCTGGGGGCAAGTGCGCCAAGTGAGCGACGTTCAGGCCGTAGCTTCGGTCCTCGACGCCCCTCGCGAGCTTGTGCAGCAGAACAAGTCTCGTCTCGTCTTTTTGGGTCGAGCGGTCGTGCAGATAAGCGATGTGGTAGTTTTGTACCAGGTTTGGGTAGGCCCGAGTTAGTTGAGAGCATTCTGGATAGTGCGTCACAAACAGAGTGAAGCAGCGTATTGATTGGACCAAATGGTAAAGCACGCTATAGGCGATCGCGAGCCCGTCGTGGCTGGACGTTCCCCGTCCTAGCTCGTCCAGGATGACTAGAGAGCGACTTGTCGTCTCTTCTAGAATGTCGCTCGTTTCTCGGAGCTCTATGAAGAACGTAGAGTGGCCTCTGAGCATGTTGTCGTAACTGCCCATTCGCGTGTAGATGGAATCCAGTGGCGAAATTGTGGCTTGCTCAGCTGGAACAAACGAGCCTATTTGTGCCATGATGCATATGATGGCTACTTGCTTGATGTAGCAGGTCTTCCCGCCCATGTTCGGACCTGTGATGATCATGCACCTGTGACTCGCGGTGCCCATGACCGTATCGTTGGGGATGAACGACCTGTCAAAGAGAAGCGTTTCGACGACGGGATGTCTTCCGCTTTTGATGACGATTTGTGCCTCTTGGTCGCTTTCCGTGTTCACGACAACCGGTTTGACGTATCCCTTCTGTTCAGCCAATATGGCCAGAGACCGCAGGCAATCCAGCGTGGCCAGCGCGTTGACTACTTGGAGTAGCATGTGATATCGCTGGCTGAAGTTGGTGAGGCAAGACATCCAAGCCGCTTTGCTTTCGATCGTGAGTCGTTCCCTTGCCAGCATCAGTTCCTGGAGCTGTTTCTGAACGTATTCCGTACGGTACCGTTTCAACGTCTTGGTCCCAGAAAAAGACCTCCATGAATCGGGAACTCGTCGACTTTGTGCGTTTGTCAATTCTATCAAGTATTCCTCTTTTTGCCTCGTAACGTACACGAGGTCCTTCAGAGAGAGAGTTCTTCGAATTTCTTCCAAGTGCTCCTCCAGAGACTCCTCTATGGCCCGAATGTCGTTCTTGGTCTTTCTCAGTGCAGGAAAAGAAAGGTCATCCACGAAAATGTCCTCATAGTCCTTGGCATCTTGGTTAACCATGTCCAAAAAAAAATTGATGTGACCCGCAAAATCGCTCGGAATGCTCCGTAGAATGGACCTGACCAGCTCTGACCGCATTCCTTCTAGCTCCTCACTTGCCGGAAGGTTCCTTTCGACCTTTGAGAACGAATTCAGCACTAGCAAAAATTCTGGCACCCGACACTTTTTGTTGTATATTCGGCAAATCCCACGCTCTAAATCAGGTAGCTTTTGTAAAAGCTCTAAAAGAGCGCCAAATCGTCCGCGCCGGCCACCACCTTCACTCTGAGACATCACTTCGGATATCATCTCGATTGCCTCCTGCCTCTCTCGTATTTTTTGACCGTCTCTAAGCGGCCTCCTGATCCAACTTGTCAGCAGCCTTCTTCCAAAATTGGTCGAGGTATGATCCATGATACTCATCAGGCTTCCCTGGTTCTTGTTCGTTCCCTGACCTGAACGGCTCTGAATCAGTTCCAGGTTCACCAACGCATTTCCATCCAACCGCATGTACTCCTCACTCGTGAAACACTTAAAGTTGTAGCTAGACCTCAGCAAGCCGTCCAATTCAAAGACTTTCAGATACTTCAGGAGCGCTCCAAAACAGCACTTCAAATGACTCGAACAAGAAGTCCAAAAATGGTCCTCCGCAGCCTGGCCCTCGAAAAGTTGTTCCGCTTCAGACTGTTCAAAGTACCCGTCTTCGAGAAGCTCAATCCTAGCCGAGTCCTCTTTAGAGCGCATGGTACAGGTTAAAAATGTGACAAGGTTTTGAGTTTCCCTCGAAGTGCTCGACGACATTACAACTTCGACCGGCTGCATGTGTTCTAACCTCGTTTCTAGCTGTCTGCGCATCATATCGTCCTCAAATGTGTCGTAAGTGACGTCCCCCGTAGCTGTTTTTACCGATGCGATACTAATTTTTACATTTTTCTCTCCTGTCAACGCAGTTTCGAAAATAGCCATCAGGCACGGCTCCATTTCATTTCCCTGCTTGCCAAACAGGCCCTCCATTTCGTTCGAGATCGTCGATTTTGTAAACACGGTCGTTAGCGCCCTCGAAAACGGCCCAGATTTGTTTTTCCCAATTGTCTTCAGCGCCGCCGTCTCCGTTTGGGAAACCACTCCAACCTTGTATCCGGCCTGAACCAATCGCATTGCGTGAACATAGAGGCGGTGAATGGGAACTGAGGTACATAGAAAATTGTGAGACCACCCAGCTCGTATGTCTAAGATTTGAGACGCAATTTCTGCATCTTTTCCAAAAAATTTGTACTGGTATCCTGTTTCTACAAACAAGACAACGTCTGGATTTTTTGCTTTGATTTCTAAATACTGTTGTTCCAGCGGCGTGTAAACAGGTTTATCTTTATTGCGACATGGCTGACTCCTGTCCACCTCTTCCGGCTCCGAGTCCTGTTCTTGAATCTCCAGAACGTTTGTCTGCTCTTCAAACTTCTGAAGTAATTTTTTTGCAAATTTCTCGTGCCTCAAATCTTCGTAGCGCTGACACAAATCTGCTATTTCTAATTTCTCTCTCTCGTCGTCCGCTTCTTTTGCAACAACTCTTTTACGCGGGCACGAATCTCCGTCCTTTTCCCTATTCTCCTCTTCTTTGTGAATTTCGGGCGTCCAGTCTTCGTCCGACGAGCCAGCTGATCTTCGTCTTTTGTAAGCGATGCTGGGCCTTTTCGGCTCTTTCGACTTCTTTGTATCCGTTTCGGATCCGCTCGAAGAGACAGACTGTTCGTGGACAGCTCCACCCGTCGGAGACGACGGCTGCACAGAGGAAGGGTACAGATTTTTTGTAAAAAAAACCAGGTTTTTACCAAGCGCACGCACGTAATCAAAGCGGCCAATTTCAGGCCGACCATTCGAGTTAGTTAAATGTTGCCCGCGTACACATCATATACAATGTTAGCCGACTTCATAATACGGAACGATCAGGGCACATTGCTCCTCTTGGCAGAGGGGCCTACCAACGTTAAAGCTCTGAAACAACCATTTCAAAGAGATTAAACTGCTCTTTCAATTCATACCCAGCTCAACTGGTCACTGCTCGAAGTTGAATGTCTTTGTTTCATCTTTAATGCCCATTGATCTCTACAAACAGAACTGTTTTGGCTCGCTTGCAGATATGGTTCACTTGTATCCTTTGAAGAACATGAGCCGAAGTACTTTGAGATCAACGGCTGTCTTTTCATGAAGCCCGAGATCAAGGCAGTCGACGGAGGTACAAATAGAGATTGGCTGCAACGCGCTTCAAGAGGATATTATTTAGAGGCTATTTAATGGTGGGAACAGTGTTGCCAAAAAAATCATTCGACGCTTAGCGTCTCGTAGACCTATAATTAATTGTTTTTTTTATGACATTCATATTCCTAAACATTTGAGCAAAATTCCCTATTCTGATATTTTTAATGCACCATTATTTTCTAGGCCATTTTGTTCACATGTTAACGGGCGCTCCTTGTCAATTCTTCGGTTGCACTACGTAGGATTATATGCTGCCTGATACACTTCTAAAAACTATGGGCGATTGCCATGATGATAAAAACAATAGCGACGCAAGACTTCGGCTGAACGACAGTTTCGACAATCGTTCGTCAGACGCATATCACAGCCATCGCCACAGCAGGGGTAATAGCTCTACGTGTCATAGCTACCGCCATAGTAACAGGGGCGGTAGTTTTTCAGCGCACCACAATGAATCTCATTTTGTACGTCAGGTATCAATTTTTAATACCCATTTCTTCGTCGTTCTCACTTCTACTCATTATATCTTGAATGGCGTACAACAGAGTCACTACGAGTGTAGAGATGGTGACCGCCATGCTGAGGACAGAGTGCGCTTTCCTGAAGAAGGTTTTTCAAGAAGTGACAGAGACCGCTATATTGAGACTCGCGAACGCTACAGCAATAGGAAGCCTCGAGACAGGTATTGCGAAGAGCGAGACCGCTACGGCAATAGGGATGATTATTTTGACCATGATAGCTTCAACGGCAAAGGGGGGGGAGACAATAAAAATAACGACAGGCATCACGACTATCATTACAGAAACATTAGAAAGAAGCCGACTGTTTACGATGACTTAGATTTTCCGTCGTCTATTCTTTGTTTATCGAATGTATCTGCTGAGACAAACGAAGATAAAGTACGTTTAGTCCTCAGCAAGGGTGACTGATTTTTTTGAGTTTATATTTGACGCAAAATAACTTTAATTGGTGGTTAGATCTGCGATTTACTCAAAGTATTTGGTCCAGTAGAAGAAGTCAAAAGAGTTTTCGAAAATGGCAAATTACAGGACAAAGTTGTCGTTCACTTTTCGTCTTTGAGCCAAGCCTCTTCAATGTACAGCCTCCTTACTTCGGCCAATCCCCCATTTGAAATATGTGGACAGATCCCGAAAATCAGCTATTGCCATCCGTCCTCCAGCGACCATCACTCAGAACCTAAAAGGGAGCGACCTGCCTACCGAAACGTCTGGATATGTCTCAACTGCAACGCAGACAACTACTCGAACCGCGATTCTTGCTTTTCTTGCGGCGTTCCGAAAAAAAACAACGTCAAGTTTTCTTTCAACAGTGATCGGTTGCCATACAATGCAGCGAAAAATACAGACAAATGGAAGGAGTTTCCTGCGGGTCACAAGGAATATTTCTCTCCTGCGGCCAAATCTCCCCAAACTGAAACAAAGATATTGGTTCGAGGACTTCCGCGCGATTACGCGGACGGGGAGATGCAAAAGGTCATACACTCCACCTTGTCTATTCCGCACAACGTTAAAATTTTTAGCTCGGTTCATGTCTCAAGGGAGCATGTTTCTAATGCCTGCTCCGGATACGCAATATTAAATTTTTTGGACAATCAACTCGCGGAGGACCTGATGAACAAAACGTCTGGAAAAATTTATCTTAATGGCGACACACTTACATTGGTTCTACTGAATGACGCCAACAAGAGTTCAACCGGTTCATCCGACTTTAACAAGCAATCACCCGATAATACTCTGGGGCAAGGAATGACTATTGGACAGCCATTGGAGGGGCAAAACTTGAATATCAACCACACTACTTACGCGCCGTCTGAAAAATGGAACAACGTTGTTCCGTTCAGTCCCACTGGAAGCAATTTCGTCTATGATAAAGATTTTGGTTACCTGCTCGAAACCAAGTCTGGTTTATACTTCGAACCCAATTCTGGGTTATTTTTCAACCCTTCATTGGGGCTGTATTTTTATTTTGACCCATCTTCTGACTCTTTCAAGCCATGGATTGGCTTCAGCCAGCCCGTTCCGGTCACCTCAAGCGAAGAAGCAGAAGCGGACGCAACCAAAAGCGCGCCACCAACAGATGCTACGTCTCAATCGGCGAGTTCCGTTGCGACATCAGAAACGATTCCCGCTGAAGCTAGTCCCGAAGATAAACCATCCGCGACTCTCGATCAAGTATCATCTGAATCGTCCAAGACCTTGTCTGCGCCGGTTTCATTCAACTTGAAGGTGATGCTTAGCAGCAAACCTATTTTTTCAACCCCGAAGGTCGCTGCCATTTTTTCCAAAAATCGCGACCCTCTTATCACATCCAAATCCAGCCGGCCTCCCTCTCCTCCAAGGAGGTATTTTCCTTCCACGGCATCACGGTCTTCTGCGGTTGCACCCCCTCAGCAGGCCCCGCCGCCCGCCACTGCTTCTCCTGTGCAACAGCAGCCTATCCATACCAAAGGCACGATATGCCTGATATGCAAGCGTCAGTTGAACTCAATGGAGCTGCTCGAACGCCACATCAAGGAATCCGAGCTTCACAAGAAAAACCTTGCCGCCCTGCAGCCTTCAAACTTGGAACCGGTTTCGGCAAAAGCGGAATCCGAGACCTATCAACACAATACTTCTAAACGAAGTCGCGAATCGATAAATTCGTACACGCAAAAATCGAAGGCGAACGTATCAGACGCGTATTCAGATGCAAATGACGAGGAACACATTCAACTGGAAGAGCCTCATTTACTCAGAACAACGCCACTACTACCAGAGGGTACTCTTCTCGCCGTTTTTGAGTTTTGTTGACGTATTATGTAATAACACAAATTTTTTGTACCGAGCATTTAGAACCTAAAGAAAATTTCAGTATTGGCCTTCGCATGATGCAGAAAATGGGCTATACCGGAGGTGGTCTTGGAAAGAGGGAATCTGGCACGGTTAACCCAATGCAGGTGAGAATAATGCACAGTGCATATCCTTCTTCTAATTCTTGTCATTCCCATCTATGTGCCTCTTTTTTTTC
Organism: Schistocerca gregaria; assembly: GCF_023897955.1. Taxonomy (NCBI): domain Eukaryota; kingdom Metazoa; phylum Arthropoda; class Insecta; order Orthoptera; family Acrididae; genus Schistocerca; species Schistocerca gregaria. The sequence continues at coordinate 34,798 of NW_026061743.1, read as the reverse complement.
AACCAACGTCTTTCAGACATTTATGTGCGCATTCTGACTTTATTCAAAGCATAAGACTGACTAAGTTCGATAATTGGTATTTCTTCTTTTGCTTTTCTTAGGTTTTAAGGAGAAGCGACAGAGCAGGGCTACCTAATGGAGAGCAAATCGAAAGACAAATTTCCAAAGTAGAGTCGTATGCCCAGGCTGCTAAAAGGACTTTTCAAGCTAGGTGGGAAGAAATCCAACGAGAAAAACGAAATAAGTGATGTTGCTGTAAAAAACTAAAATATTTTTAAATTTAATATATTTACACCGTCTCTCTGACACTTTTTTGCCCTCCTCCTATATGAACGATTCAACGGCTATTTCGTAGCCCGGGAAGACAGTCGCTCTTTACGCATTTTTGAACAGAGAATCTAGATCTGGATAGCAGACCATACGTCTGCTCACATCACCTAATTGGTAGTATTTTTTCTGATCAATAGAGATAGCTACGATTTCTTGTAAAAAGTTGCAAGTCACGCCTGCCGAAACGTCGAACAAAACATTTCCTATTTTTAGCTTTACCTTACCCGATTTGTGAATTTGCAACTTTCCAATTTTTCCTGAAGGAATCCGCGAGAGCGAGTCTCTAAGGTTTACATCTTCATCTCGATTCGATGTCGCTATTTCCTGGCTGGTGTTTAATCCTATAGGTAAGACTGATGGTATTTGAATAAAAAATATTTGATCTGTGCCCTCGTAATTACCGAGCTCGTTCTTGAATAGACTGTCGGATCGGATTGAGGAATTCATCGTGTTGTCGGTTAAGACTGATTTCTTCGGCTCTTCTCGATATTCAACTTGGACGTCGCCATCTTCCACCAAGGCGTTCATTTTGTCCAACATTTCAGATTCCTGTTGCGTTTTCATTTTGACTGGATCTACAAACGGTATAGTAATCGGGTGCTTCAAATTAAGGGGGTCGATGTTCATGGACTGCGCAGTCGGAGCAATGTCCTCTTTACGATATTGCTTTTGTTTTATTTCTGCAATAGGCGTTGCGGATTCTCCGAATTCTTTAGGAAGCGTCCACGGCCCCTGCGGGGTTGGCGCCGATGGCCTATTCCAGCCTAGTCGCGAAGGTCCGGACATGCCAGGTGGGCCTCGATGATCTAAGCGTCTGTTATCGGCATGTTCTGATTTGCTCTTGCGTGGCAATTCCTTTGGTAAATTCTCCTTTTTCTTCTGTCTGCCCGTCGGACGTTGTGCATGTCAATATAACGAGGCGAAGATGATAAAGTTATTTTTTTTAGGTTCTAGGTGTTGAGGCAGCGCAATTTTCTACGTACAAAAATGGTTTCTTTTCGTTGTCTATAGGTATGTTCGGTGCAAATGATATTGAACTCGGCTTCAGCAGCGTTCGGCGTCAGATAGAGCCCAACAGCCCATTCGCAAGGCTAGCTTTTGACACATACTTTTTTTTTTAAGATATTTAGGCTGTTGTATTTAGGGCCTCCCAAACTGCGTAGCCGCGATAACGCGGCTGGTCTCATCGATGCAGGCGTGTTGTCCGTTTTCACTATGTCCTGTACGGAATCCGTACTCGTATTTTTTTGATCACTCATGATCCTCTCGTAAGTATCCAGGGACGTATATTTCGGAATAGTCGAAGGTGGGGTCAACTCAATGCGAGGTTTAGTAAGAAAATTACAAAAGGACCTCTCGGTAAAAAAAAATATGTTCTTTCATCGGTACGAACTCTTTCTATAGGCAAAAAAAATTGGACCCTTTCAGGAGGTCGAAAAATTCGGCAAATTGAATCGGGTCTCCGGCCCATATACGACCACACAACGGTATTTGCGAACTGGAAAAAAAAACAGAATTTCTTATTATGCTTCGCATTGGTCTATTTTTGCCATCCTCTTTCTCAGCGATACCAGCCCGCATTGCATCGAATCCTTGCTCTCCCAACTCAAGGCACGAACCAGAGTACATAAATTGGAAAATAATAAAAAAAGCGCAAACCTGTAAAATTGTTACTGTTGAAAGATATTTCGTTCCTGAAGATGGACAATTCCAAGAACCCAATCTCGTACGAATTTTATGCTTATGCAAGTGCCCTTAAAGCCAATGCTGACATTCTGTGCTTTTTCATGCCTCTGAAGTCGTCCACTTTGCTATCGCCCGCGCCTCGCTAAAGCCAAGCTTTTCTACAAGAGACATTTTCCTTACTTGAAGCGTTGGAAAAGCGAGGTGATTTCAGACAGCGAATACAACCGGAACAAGGTCTTAAGCAATGCAAGGCTTGTTTTCGAATACCGTAGGTCCAATTTTTTTTTTTGGGTTCAGCTTTACGATTCGGTTCTCATGTTCGACAATTTTGTCAGAAATAAAGCAGGTTGCTCCGAACAATTCTATCCTCGTTCCGAGCGAAAGATTGATGGACATAGTTTTCGAAACAGCTTCTTTCAGGGCCAAAGACCGAGCTCGCTCGATAAGAAAACTACACCCCTCAATTTTGTTAGGGGTCGATATAGCGGTCCAAGAATACATATGCTATTTGATGCAACCTGTCATTGATGAACACGTCAAAAAGTGGCACTTGGAATCAGAAAGCAACAAAAAAGTCCAAAATGCTGAACTTATCAGCTCGATCGAAGAGGAATCAAACGAAGACGTCGCGGGCTGTTCAGACTTATCTGACACTCGAGTTTGAGTTCAACGCGGACGCGACGTGTATATGCCGTATGTTTCGACAGATTGTTTTTTTACTCACGAGTCTGAGCGTGACGAATTTATTATTTCGAGTTTTACACAAAAACGTTAATAATACATGCTGACCTCTCTGCCCATCTATCTGTATCGCAAAGAATTGCCAAGTCCACTCTTGCATAGGCCTTGCGTTTTTCTTTTTTTTCACACAATGTAGCTTTTTGGCCCTGTCTCGGGTGAGGGCTCTTTTTTCACAGAATATGCTATTGTATCAATTCCTTCTATCGCGATTATTCGACCCTCCTACGAAGTTTATCTTTGATCTTTTGCTGTCCCTATAGTCCTCGACTCCCCCACTCGACCCGGCTACGGCATGCATGACCCCGAGAGACTTTCTCTTGTGGGCTTCTTCTGGCTCTTCTCTCCGCCCGCTTTTGGCGTCTATCATGAAATTGAGCATGGCGTCCATCGGGTTGTCTGTCTCCCTTTGAGACGACTTCGAGTGCTCTCTTTGAGACTCGATGTATCGCTCGCGCTCTCTGGCGTCCTTGAGCTGCTGTTTAGTTTCCTGTTCGTCTCTTTCAAACTGAACTGGGCCGAGCTGACGAGAACCGGTGAATGCCTTATCGTCTGCTTCAGAGCGAGATCTGTCAGCTCTACTGAATCGATCGACCTTCAGGTCATTTACGCTAAAGGATGGCTGGTAGATTTCGCCCTGTCTGGAAACCTTGAATAGAGCTTCCTCTCTTCCATGGGTGAAAAGTGGTTTATCGTATGGGTTGTACTCTTCGTCATTAACGAAATCATGGCCCAATCCGCCTGTCTGGTTGAAAAGTCGCTGATCGTACAAAGATTCCTGCGCACGAGGAACTGCTTGACCTAAGGCAATTTTCTCACTAATGTCTCGGTCTTGAAGCATTCTTTCTTTCGCATTTGCCTTTGCTTTGCTGCCCATCCTTTCCATGCGTTGCTGATCCTCTAATTTTCGCTTGTATTCGTCACGTATCGAATCGCGAGCCAGTCTGACCTCGCGCTCTTCAGGCGTCTCCATGGCTTCGGCCTCGGCCCGTATACCCGCACGCTTCAAGCGCGCCAGCTGAGCAATCTCGCGCGCCTTTCGCTCCTCTTGTTCACGCTGTAACAAAAGCTTCTGATGCCGGACAGCAGTACGAAATGAAATCTGCTCTCTAGCCGTAGCCTGAGCCGCATCCAAAGCCGCTGAAATTCTCGCAAAGTTAGGACTAATCACCGTCTCTTGACCTCCTCGGCCTTCAGTCGCAAGCCTTTTATCCAATGAAACCGTAAAACCCTTACTATTACTCCAATTAGAGAGACTGGGTGGAATGAACCAAGCCTCTCTTTCTTCCTTGGTTGCTTTCCTCGGAGGCGAGTGAAGAATGGGTACAGGGGGTGGAGCTGGTGTCGTCGCCACCGCCTTCACAGCTTTAAATTTTGGAGGTTCGAGCGGGTCGACCGGCTTATCAACTATCTTTATCAGTCTCTGCGTCGATCCGGAATTAAAATTGGGATTTTGATTAGAAGGTGTGTAGCGAATCAGCTGCGTCTTTTGATTTACTGTTCCTTCTGGTGCACGGCTGCAGTTAGTTTGTACAAGCTTGGATTCGAGCTTCTGCTCAACCGCCTTTTTAGTTCGTTCAATGTTCTTTTTCAATGTCTCCGAATCCGGCCTACGCAACTCTTCATCTTCATAATGCCGGCCAACAATATCAGCGGGCTTGGAATGCACCACCGAACCAGGTGCACGCCCATACTGCACTATACTATCGTACATAACGTTACCCTGGGCATCGCATGTGATTGGAATCAAAGACTGGGTACCTTGACTCGCAACATTACGACCCATCTCTAGCGGATACTGAGGAATGTGAATTTCTGGAAACGCTCCTCCATCACCATAATCTTCCAAGGTGCGAGGTTTCCAATTAGCCCTCTCCCCATAGCACGGTATTTTCATCGAATGCTCTCGTATTTTCTTCAACAAGCTCAACGAAATGGTCCCTCTATTCGCTTGGGTGCTAACTCCATTATTGCCCGCATTTGCATCTCTCGTACCTACTGGTACTACTGTTTTCACCTCTGCATCCGAGACCAAACTTGATAAAAAACGGTTAGTTATTTTTCATGTATTGCGCGACCACACGAGACTGAGTTGATTATGTTCATAAATTCGGCGATGTAAAAAGAAACAAGCGGTTGCTGCCAATATGTTCAAAATAGGAAATGGCGCGAACGAAAGAAAGTGTGTATCACGGATGCTTACCAGTTTGATGCTGTGAGCGACATAGCACCTCAGGAAATAGTAGCGGATATCTTACCGTGCTTTTGTGTTCGCATAAAAATATAACATCCGCTTTATTACTAAAATACATAAAATGTGTACTTTTATTAGGCTATCGGGTATTTTTTTTGTGCATTCATTCGCCAAATTATAAACAATTTTTCATTGTGTTTTGTGGTACATATCCTGATATGCATACCTCTCGCTCTTATTGGTACGTTTACTCCAGTTTACTGCTATTTCAACACTGTGACTGTGATGACCATTCTTTCCCCGGATGATCGAACTTGATTAAAAACGTGCAATTTTCAAGCCAAGTTACTGAGTCACGAGATCGTTGATCATGCTATCAAAAATCCCTCAACCCTCTTGAATAAGTTCTAATCAACAACCTCTTGATATTCATTCTAGACTCTTCCTGTATGTCCTGGTGGTGTATACCTTTTTGTATTCCTACCCCCTGTTGTGACAGTACCTGCTGTACCCCATTTCCTCTATGGTTTCTACCCTGTATCCCTATACCGATACCTATAGTACATAGAGGAAGAAGGGGGCGGAGAAGACCACGAAGGAGGTGGTGAACCTGCGATGATGAAACTCAATTTGTGACAAGTATATATCCGAATGCAAATGTAGAAGATTTTTTTCTGAGCATTTTTTTACTGTATCTTCATTCCATCTTGATGACGCTATTCTAAACTGCTTGTTGTCTCCAGCAAAAAACGTAGGTAAACTGATTCTAGGAGTAATCACAAGGTTATTTTTTTGCCCTATTCCCGAGGATGATAATCCTCTTCTGAGCATGCTACGATGGTCAGAGCCTGTCTCTGAAACTCACCATCCGACCATGCGTTTATGCTGAAGTTGATATTCTGAGGCACAACAGCTTTTGCGAATAGTTTTGATTGTCCCGGTTTTTATGCTAACCCGATGATTTGTCTTTACAGCATTAATAAAATTGAGCTTGAGAAATTCGTCTAAATGTCGATCATGGACGATTTTTATGTCCGCTGCTTGTATCCTTTTATATATTTTATGGAAAACTTCGATTAGGGGCCCATGTCTCTATCTTCATGGATTTTGAGTACTTAAGAATTTTTTCTTAGCGATATTTTGAAGCGTTGGACGTCGAAGTCAATACGGTCATGAATTTTTAGAGTTTGAATTTCAGCCTAATGGCAAACTTCGCTATGTCAATAACTCACACTACAAACGTGAGACAATCATTCGAAAAAAGAGTATGTAGTTTGTTTTTTACTATATGCCTGCTTCAGGTACTGTTTCAACTAACCTATAAAATGCTTAGTGTTCGTTTCTGACAGTGTTATGAAGGAGGTCAAAAGAATCGTTGAAGAAAGTGGAATTGTTGAGTATGATTGCTTTTTGCTTATGAAATTTGAATGAATGTATTTTTAATCGATTGTGTTTTAAGGTTAGATGACTCTACATGGCCTGAACCTACTTCTCAAGGCAAACAGGAAATAGAAGTCATTCTTGGCGACGTTCATACTTCCTTTAATGTACTTGTAAAATGTTGTTTTTATTCTCCTATTGTTGCTTATTAATCATCAAAATGATCCCCTATAAAAGACCGCTGAGATTGGATCATTATCAGAAGTTCGTAATGAAGAAGATTTCGCTGGGTTGAGGTCATTCTACTATTTGATGCAGGACTTAAAATGTTTTGCCTTTGCTCTTGTGTCGATGCACTTTAAAGTTCGTCATAGTTTTTTCAAGTTTTACGAGACTCTCTTAGCTGGTATAGCTTGTAGAGTCTTGAAATTCGTTTTTTGTTTATGTTTCTTTTCCCTAAGCTAACCACTTGTTCATTTCTAATCTTCTTGTAGATCAATCCTATGGGATAAATTATATCACAATAAAACTTGTTTAAAATTGTAATTATATTGAAATATACCTCAAACATTTTTTTACTGCTATCTATGCTTTTTTGCACATGATGGATTGTGTTATTTAGTATGCGCTCAATTCTTATAATTTTCGAAAATTACTATCAGTAGTTCTTTAAACCTGCAGTGCCATTCTTGCGTTTGAGAGTCATCAAAAAGACTGCGCTTGCACCGGAAATGATATGTGAATCGGCTAGAAGTAACATTGATGATGGCTATAAAGCATTATTAAGACGTAAATTAGTATTGTTTAAATGGAGCAGCAATTGAGATTCTCTATTTTCCAAGTATCGAATTTAGGATGTTGGTTATTGTTGTATATAAATTTCAGTTATATATGTATACAATTGATTGGCTCGTGAGGGAGACGCAGTTCGCCTATTCCGTAAAATCGATTTATCGAGGCTAAAGGTTGTTTGGTTCTTTAGAGCCGAGTAGCTTATTTAGTTAGTACCTGCACTATTGATAATTTATGGTTGCATGCATGGCACGATATTCTACACAGCTGATATTCAGGAGACGCGATCGTGTCATGTCGGAAACGTGCAGAGAGTTCATATAGTGCATGTAAGAATTTTACATATGTGTAGCTGTGGTAAATCAACTATAGCCTGTAGCAAACAGTCAAATCAGTATTCACAACTTGCGCGAATTGCTTGTTGATAACAATAGGTTATAACTGCGCTACAGCTCCAATTTTACTAAATTTCTATAGACTTTATAATCAACTTGCGACTTACAATGACCTGATTAAATCATTATTTTCACTATTTCAAAATACGCCTTATCGGCACGCATTGATGCATTGAATGCCGATACATATATTGAATGGGTAGGCACATTATCTAATTCGTACGTTAAAAAACAACAGTACTGTTCGCATAGACCATATCCGATAATGACGAATTTAGAGTAGAGTGCATTTGTAGTGATCATACTAATGCTGTACATCTATATGATGGTTTAATGGACTTATATGTGAAAGATATGTGATATTTGACATAAATTTGAGCAGTTCCGCAAAGAGCGAATAGTCATTTTTGCGTAATTTCTAGATTAGATTTATTAGCAATATTTCGCGCAAATGCACGTTGGTGTAGGTCATGGTGATCCGTATACTTATGAAAAGAGTAGAATGAGGAATGTTTTAAACGAATTTAATTTAACAGCACCTCGAAGATTATGATGTACATCTGTGATAAAAAAGGAGATATTTCGTTATTGAAATAATGACGTTGAAAAAATAAACAATTTTATTTGTGTGGTAGAAGATGTTATCAGCAAAATTTTCGTAGTCCAACATCAATTTGTTTTATTTTAGCTCGTGACGCGAGGCAATATTGTGGTTTTTTGCGTTAACAAATACGTTTCAAAATTGGCTTCTCAGACAGGACATGGTAGTATAATTTCAGATGAGCCAAAAGTTTACATTAGCTGATCGAGATAATTACGAAAAGAGGCGCATTAAGCACAGTGTTAAAAGAGATTCAAGTTTGCTCAATGCGGTTTCAGAGTTTGCGCCGCATCGCAAGAAAAGAACGTTAGTCGGCTTCCCATCAGGAGCTATTCAATCTTCTGTTAGTGGAAATAGTGCGTTTACTGTTTGCTTCAAACCAGTTAAAGTCATTCTAAATATATCAAACCTTCACCTAAGTAATTTATAAAAAAACTGTTTTTAGTTGTTGTAACGGCTATTTTTGAAACTCTAAACTCAGCAGCTAATTTGCTTAAATACATCTTTTAGCTAGGAGGTGTTGTTTTGATATGTGAATGTCCTTCGGTATCATAAAATAAACTCTGACACTCTTCAATTGCGGCATCTTGTTTCAAGATTTTGCGAATTTGGAAGATGCATTTAAATTTGTTGATCTGTTTCTTTCGGTTTCCTATAGATGTATATGCACATTTGATATGCTGAAGGCGTGGCTCGAGCGAACGAAAAACAATTACTTTTCTGTCGAGTTATTGAATCAAATTCTCGACATTTACCCCGGAGCCTACGCCCTAAGTTATCAACATGTCTTGAACACCACTGGCACTCGCGAGTTGAAGTTGGTTATTGATTCAGCTTTCAAGAGTATCCCGCGGATTAGACTTGCCAAGGCTATTATGGAAAGGCGTTACATTTTTCGTCAACGACTTCTTGAGATTAAGTCATGTTCACCAGCCGACTTTAGATTAAGGTTTGGGAAGGGTTTTACTGATTCGTTAAACTGTGCACCTGGTGATTTCAATCCACCAGTTGACCATTCTGCAGCCGAGTTTTTTCAACCAAAACCTCTGCTACCTACGTATCTCTCCTTAGATAAAAAAACGCTTGGCGAGGGCAGTCTAATTTCAGCACAGCACTTTAAAAGTCGGAGCGCTTTAAGCAACCAGTCGAATGCAAAGACAGACCAATCTGAAGAAACTGTATTTAGTGCTCCTTCAAGCAGTTTATTATCTAGAACACTGCACAAAGATGACATTCCTCTTAGCACACTAGTTCTTTTAGAGCGAAATCACAAACAACAAACAGAAATGCAAGGTTTAGGACATCAAAAAGAAGGTTCTGAGCACTCTTTCATTGGTGCCTTGCAACTAGCTAATATGATCTGGAGTTTTTTTTCTACATCTCGGAAAAGTACCTGCTTATACAGTGCCCTAACTAGACATCTGACTTACGTCCACAAAAATCCTACCCAGACACTCGACGAAACAAAGGCTCAGTTCGAACTTATTTTTCGATCTTTTCCATTTTGGATCAGTTTACATCCAATCGAAGGAGAGCAATGGGTAAAAATTGTTAAATCTTCGGAGGTCTTTTCTCAAGTCCAGAGATGGCTAAAGAATACCATTGGAATGGAAAGGACGGGAAGACAAGTAGCCATATCAAGGGATAGATAAGACAACTGACATGCTTTCTCAATTCAAGTAATTTGGAAATGTAGAAAATAGAGAGTTGGCCTCTGAAAGGCCATATCAGTGATTCGTATAAAACCAAAATAGTGGTAGAATATTTGATTTACGAGTATATAGAGTTGGAAAATTTTAGATCAAAAAGCCTAAATATTAGCCCTTTTTTGATTGAAATGGCATTTGGTAACGTATAAACAAGATAGATGAAATACAAAAGGACCATTATAACAGCGAGGTTTACGTAAAAGTTAGATAAAATTTTTGAAGTTTGAATGAAAAAGGTGACACGCTTTGAATTGTTAGACATTTGGAGAACTACAGTTAGCAGTACACTGTATTTCTGATACTTTTTGATATAGGTGATGATGGCCACTATAAGTATCAGAAAAGAGAAGGAATGGCAGGAATAGAAATTGATTCTTACAGAAATTCAGTTTTTTATCATAGTTTTATTGTTGCACACGCCGTCAACATTTTAGGTCTTTTAAATCAGATAATGACACCGTTCTCAAGTACATTCTTATCATTTATTAAATGAAATCTTGTATTTTTGCTAGAATGATGGAAATTCATTGTGATAATATACTTGGGCGATTAACATTCCTTAGATATGCAAAAAAACAGCTAACCTAGCAAGAAAAAGCCGTTTAACACAGAAACCTAAAGCAAACTTTGAGTATAGGTGTATAAATAAGAATAATAGTAAGATATTGTCAATAAAAACAAAATGTATAAAAAAACATTGAAGTATATGTTTTAAATATAACAGTTATTTTCAATAACTATTTAAGTTTTAGAATAGATGAAAATATGATTAAGCATAGAATAGGTGTACAGTTTTGCTGAAACTAGAAAATATATAGATGTAACTATCAGTAAAACAAATTATGTAAGAATATGACAGAATTTAAAATATAAATACGTGAAGATATTATACAGAAAGTTAATATAAGATTGGATGTGATTATGCTGAAAATATATAGAGATAGACAAAAATATTAATAGTAGGATAACAAAAATAAAAAATATTATGAAATATGTATAGAAAGGGTAAAGCTAATTAGACATAAATAAATTATTATAAGAGTACCAAAAGCATTTATAAATATGCATATATATGTGCGGATGGAAAATACTAAGGTTAGAAAGGGAAATAGGTAGACATAGATAGAGATGTATATGAAGAATATTAAAGATATAAGAATAAACCAGAAAATATAGAGTTGCTAGAATATGTATATAATATATATATGTTTATATATAGAAGAGGATTGTTTTAGAGCGCTTTGAATAAAAGAGGTATAGTTAGGACAACAAAAGCTCAGAAAAGAATCAAAAATGCTCTCAGGAAGGAAATAATTGTTTTTAATATTGTTTCTAGAATAGTACCAATGCCAATAGTAGAAATTGTTCAGAAAAAAATCGGTCAGATAACTGACTGGCGTGGTATATCTAAGTCATGATCTACTATCGATATAGATAGAAGGACATGTGAACTTGAGAGAAAGTAGATATAATGGAATGATATATGTAGTAGAGAGTCAAAATATGAAATGACTGAAGAGGTAAGTAATTGCTACATGACATAAAAAGCACAATTAACTGAGAAAATATCATAAATGAATATACTTATGTACTAAAGGGTAGGAGATATTGGTGAAGTCACATGCCAGTTCTGTTACTAATGTACTATCACATTTATAGATTGATGTGTATATGATGCATATTGGTGTTCAGTACAGAATTTTTGGCAGGCCTTTAAAATTAGTAATACATCAATAACTGAATTAGGTTTTCAATTACTAAAATTCGTGTATTCTCTAGATCAGTTTTGTATATGTATTGTGTATTCAGTTGGATTATATTACATAATAACTCTTTGTCCCAGTTTTGATTTAACATTTTTTCTTGCAACAATCTTGCATTTTTGAAAAAAGTGGATTAAAAAAATTGAACAATATTAGTAAGCTTTAAAAAAACCTGCATTGAAATCTCAAGGGGATAGAGACTAGATAGACATATACAGATGAAGGGCAATAAAAAAAAGTCTAAAATAGAGGCAAAGTTGTTGAATTCGGATAGTTTTTTGAGACTTAACTTTCTTTTTCAGGCATCGTATTTTGCAGAAGTGCTGGGCAATTCAAGCTTAGGAAGATTCTATGCCAATACGATGCGCGTCATTTTGGAAAGAACGGTTATACGTGCGTATGTAAATATGTCTACCTTTCAACCAAATAACTTCAAAATATTGAGTTTTTTTGGGTAAAAGCGATCCTCAAGTCAAAGAGCAGATATGCAGATTCTGTAACACATGTCTAATTCCCGGGAAAAATTCACGCATCAGAATACATAGTATGTACAACAAAAATGTGATAGGAAAATGAAACGGTTTGTTTATGTTTTTGATTGAGTTAACCAAAAAGTATTGATATTTATAGGCAGTAGATATCAAAATTTATCCATAACATGTCTATTTTGCTCAACAGTAAAAAAAAAAAATTTGATGTTATATAGTCATAAACGAATTAGAAAATCCAGCACCGTTGTCAAGCCTTACCGCCTGATTATTGGAGAAATGGGGGAAGGTAAAACACTGGTTGTAAGAGAATAGAATCAAGTTCAAAAAAAAGTAGTTTAGTACAACAAAGGACAGGCTATTAAAGCAGAGGTGTTCAGAAAGCGAGGGTTAAAGCTATTGAGAATCGAAGCTAGAGATATACGAAGAAAGTGTTAATGTCTCTCAAACACAGTTTATATATAAAGAATTCAATGTCTATACCTTTTTAGAGGATGTAAAAGATCGAATAGATTTGTATATATTTTTGTAGATTTTGAATATATGATTTGTGATACTATTAGCAATTCATTTTCAGCACCGGATTTTATAAATATGGTAAACATGGATAGAACATTGCAAAATAGCTATTGATTTGGTAAGTGATAAGTGCATACGGTGATATAGTCGATTTTGTGGGTCTATTTATCGCAACATCTTAAAACAAATCAAAGAGCTGAAGAAAAAAATATAGAAATGAATCCTATAGATCAGACTATACAAAATAGATATACATTTAAATATAAAAAGGCGAGGTAATAATAAGATATTAGGGTGTATATAACTGTGTATAAAAAGAAGGAAAATGAGATATATTGAGAAGGGATATAATAAAATAAAATAATTTAGAATTGAGAGCAGATATTTGTTAGTTAGAGGGTATAGATATAGAGAAGCTGAGGATAAGTCATTTTGAATTAAAAATATGTAGAGAGAAATATCGATAATGGTATAGATTTAAAATTAACGATATTGAAAAGAGGTTGAAGATAAGACAAATTGAGAAAAGCATGTAAGTCACAAGATTAAGGAAATTGAGAAAATTGTAAAGAGCGCGTATGAGAAGGTATCAGAATGAAATCGGTTGAAGGTCGATATAGAGGGATAAGAAATAAGTTGATGACCACTATATATAGGATACAGAAAAGCTAGGAGATGCGAATAGATAAAAAATAACAATTAGGATGAAAGCGAGATATATTGGGTGTTAGAGAGGAAATACAAAAATAGAGAGAAGGTAGTATAGAATAAAGCATGATAAAAGTTTAGAGAATAGTAAAGATGGAAAATAAGTTGAAAAAAGATTGGATAATACTAAAAATAGGAGATAGATGATGGGATATATTGGATAATAGGTGATAAGTCGGAGAACAATAAAAGAGAATGAGAATATAGTGATAAAGAAAGGATTAGGAGGAGGAAGAGATTAGAGATAAAAAACCTTATAATGGAAAAGAAAACAAAATGAATAACAAAAAGGAGAATGTTATAGATTGAGATAGAAGGCGGGAAATTAGAAGGAAAAAGAAGAAAGAAAGGGGGATGGAGAAAAAAAACAGAGAAAAATATATATCTGGAAATAAAAGGACCATTATGAAAAGTTCTAGGTTTATAAAAAATATATATACATATAGTATAGTATTTAATAAAATGATTAGCTTAGGAAGATATAAATAATTTAGATATTTATAGAGATATATAAATAATCCAAAATACCACATATATTTGAAGTGAATTGTTATGAAACATGATTAATATTATATATACATGGTTTAGATGTCAGGATAAAATCTGATAATGACAATAGAATAAAGCATTCTGTTAATAAAAAAAAACAAGCAATGTAGAAAATTGTTAGATATAAGTTTATTGGTATTATATAGATGACAAAATTATTATCAGGTGACTACGAGAATCTTATTATGTCAGTGTGGTAGTAATACAGATAATAAGGGATAAACCTTAAATCAAATTCAAGCTATATATATAAGTATCATTATTTTTTATTGAATTGAATTATTAGATAGTCAGACGGCATTTTTTTGTCATAACAAATTGTTATAACAGGCTATAACTAAATAATGACTCTGCATTTTGTCCTATATGAATATATCTGATCACCATCGTTTGCGTAAGGGTATTGCTCATTATCTATATGTTATTTATTATTGATATAAGGTCCTAAACGTTCAAAAAAATTAAAAAAGCCTAATATTGTACAATAGATGTCAATTTTTGCTAATAAAATAGTATATTTTGTAATTTTATCAAGAGTAATAGCATTAGAGTCAATCCATAATCCACATAGAAATCTTATGAATACGTGATGATCTATAAAAATTAAAAAATACCCATATTTACAAATGTCATGGCATAGACACAGTACATATATTGAAATAAATTCGGAATTGATGAAGATTTAATCTGTCTTAATTCTTGCAATTGACGGTAAGATCTAAATAAATTTCAACTGTCAGTTCTTTAAATAAAATTTTTTGCTATATTGAATACATGATGTCCAGAATATCAACTACTATTTTAATACTTGTTCTTTGATTTTGTCTAAATGTCCTCGAGCTTAAAAATGTAAAGTCCTTTTCTGTCTGGCCATAGACTGTAAAAAATTTCAGTTTTCAAAAATTATTTGATAATCTTTAGCATTATTCGCTACTAGGTATTTCATCGCGCAAAATTTGAAATACTAGATTGGACTGTATCAGCGCAAATTGATCTAAAAATTGTGAGCAAATCTAGTAAAAAAAATGTTTATTCAATTTCTTATAGATACACCCTACGATATAAATAATGGTTTCTTTTTTGTGTATCTTAAAATAAATGACATTGTATGAAAAATGCAAAAATCTTAAATACATCATTACTATATTGTTTTTAACAGCGCAAAAATGGGTTTTGCATATTGAAAGATATGTGGCCGTAGCACAAGAAACAATTTGGTTGTTGATTATTCACCCTCAATGTAATATGGTTAGAATTACATTATAGAAAAAAATGGTCTTGATCATTGATCTGCGGTATGTTTGTATTTGTAGAGTTTTTATATTGATTTGCTCATGCTATATTGACGAATCTTTTTATCTAAATACAGACCTCTGCTATTATCTATAATCAACTCGGTAACGTTATGATATTGGCATCTAGATTAAGCAATAATAGTTCAGTTCTTCTTCAAGTGACTTTAGGATATCCTCATAGTAATCCGTATTTTTGTCCTATCAGGATATCATATTCTAACTTCAAAACTAATAAATTGACTATGTCAGTAATAGCCAAAATTTATAAACCAAAATCAGAGTTTAGAATAGAGCCAGAGCATTCTCATATTACTTTTTTATTAAAAGAAATGGGCAGAATGATAAACAGCACATCTTACAACCAAAGTGTGATATATTAACATATTTTTCTGACTTTATGTCGAAATATTCGAAGTCATATAGAGGCAAGGAAGCATATAGTTGATGACTAGAAATAAAACAAAATCTACAAATGATCAACAAGTGTAATAGGTGAAAAGATATACCTTATTCTCTAGGTATCATGAAGTTTTAGGATATGAGCGATCAAGTGTTTAGAACACGATATACGAAAGATCAAAAAGGCAGCTCAGAAGACATGCTAAAAAAAGCAGAAAATTAAAGAAGTCCAAATATTCTTCCAGCATACATTAATATTAACTAGGTTAGAGATGAGCGGTCGGTCCGATAAAGGATCAAGGATTGTGCGTTAGGTCTGTATATGTTCTTATCTATTAGATTTGTATTTCTTTGGTATCTGTTGATCTTTTAATTCAAGCAGCAGAAGCGATTGGACATTTAGCGTTGTTTCAGCTTTAGAAGGCGTTTGGACCATCAAAACAAGAAATTTATATTTTCTCTCGGAACAAAAGACTCTTGACTGCGCATGGAGTGAAATTTCTAGTTATAATGATAGAAGCGCCTGCTTATCCTTAATTTGGTTTCAAAGAATGGAATTTCTTTGAATCGATCTAGCCTTATTTGATGGTGGATGGGGCTTGTAAATACAGGCATAATATTAAAGCTAAGATTATAAAACGTGTTGAATTCAGGATCAATATATCTGATAAAGTCGATATAGTGGTCAATCGTGAACCAGCTATAATTGATATACAGATTCGTGAATATCAGAGACTTAAACTATACTGGAGAGATAATATATGTTCCAAAATACATCGATTGTAAGAAAAAACATAACACAAACTATGAGGCCATGACTGTTGACTACGGTACAGGTATCAGTCCAAATCAACAAGCTATGTCCTACGGGCTAATCAGAAATTCTATGGTATGTATGTGTCTGTTTTGTGTTGACCTTTTTAAAATTGCTATACTAGTTTTATTAAATAGAGACCTTATTGGAAGATTCAAGGCAACTTTAAACTCTTGTATGAACTGGGAGACACGAATAGTTGGAATTCCTGCATGATTCAATCAGTCATATATCCTTTGCTTGATTTAGACAATTCAATTTTCATTTGAATAAATTCATCTCTTTCTGGTATTGAATAAATCAATATACATATACATATGTTTTATTGATACAATAGAAATTGTGATAGATCTGTCCACTTGTATGTAACTTTTAACAGATGTATATAATGAAGGTACAATGTCAAGAGGAAGTTTTTTAGGTAAATCAGAGAATTATTGAGTGTCCGGATTTTGGTGAGCTTAAATCACAGAGAAGGGCTCGAGGAGATTTGACATTATTGCACGAAAAATAAATGAAATAGAAGGCCTGATATGTACAGAAAAAATTATAATCTGGAGATTGAGGAATGTTTATTACAAATTTAATGATGCGTGTAGAGCTAGTGATAAGTTTGAGAAATGTATGTGATAAATCTAGTATTTGTGATATAGGGGCGGTATATAGATAAAAATGAGTGAGGTTTTGAATATAGATATAATATTTGACAGAATAGATGAATGATTTAAATGGTAATGAATGATATATAAATGGATGATTACAAGTGAATTGAATTATTATGAAATATAAAAAGATGTTACAAATCAAAGATGATGCCATACAATAATTAAAATATATAAAATCTGACTACAAGATATTCTATTGATAAAGAAACAATAAATAATACAAAAGTGCTAAATTATGTCAGTACAATAATATTAAATACGCATTCATGAATATTACAATTATATATAGAGGTATTTATATTTGAATAGTTTCTAGTTCTTATTAGTTAGTATAGTATATATTTATTTTGCTATTATCACATATATATTCAAGAATCCAAGGTCAGTTTTATTATTGCAATTAAATGTACTAATTCATGAATCGGACTAATAGTTATGTAATATTAATTTATATTAATATTGTTATGTGTTCTTTATATTTAATACCTACATCCAAAATTGTGTAATCTAGTGACAATTTTTGCAAATAATCCATATTATAATATAGTTGTATTCTTCAGGTTTATAGATGTTATATATATGTTTGTTTTTTATTGAATATTAATCTCATTTAATTTATTAAATATACATACATATAACCCACATGTAAAGATGTACTGCGTTAGTATTATTGTTCAATAGCGTTTTACATATTGCATAGTATCTAAATAGACTAGATGCTACAAGCTTATAAATCAAACCATGCATTTGACACCTAGTCTGTATGTGTGCATATATATATTATTATTATTTTACACTATAACATACGGTATTTTTAGGTCATTTATATGAGTCATGTGACTAAGAATTGTTGGTAGTACCTATCAATCATCTCTAATTATTTGACATGCATCTATAATATTTTTTATATACGTATATAAGGTGTTTCTTTGACATAAAAATATAGAAGTTTTGATGGATTCATTAATTCATTTATAGGTTTAAATCTATCTATATTATTAGAAATATATTTATATCTATTTTTTTTTACATACAGGATTTTCAGATCTTCCAATTTATTGTTATAGTCTGGCATAGTTTTAGTGATGTTATCTTAGCTTATATAACTGGTTTGTTTATTTAAATTATTATATTATATATATGCATTATTTACATATGTATGATGTATGTTCTATCTATAAATTTTTATAATTATTTTATCTATTTTTCAAAAATTTATATAGCGTATTATATATAAATCAATTTGTCTATATCAATATATATATCTTGTAATAATACTTAATTATTATTATTTTTATTTATTAAATACATACTGTTCTTTTAAATTTCTTGTGCGTATTACACGTGTTGCTGTATCATTTTATATACTAACAGCATTTAATGACCTATATTTACTGTCATTGCTTCTGTTATTTTTATATTATACAATTTTATTATTTCACTATGCTCATTAATATGTTTAATGTTTATATTTAGTTCGTATATATATATAAACTAGTCATTTTCTTCACATTCTTGTTCACCTATCTAGCGTTTCTATTTATTCATTCAACTCTTCTCATTCCTAAATCTTCGTCATTTTTTTGATTATATTTTGTACCTAAATATTTATCGTCTCTGAATTTTTCTGGCAATTTTTGCTTTTGATGTATCATAATAAATTCAGTTAAAGGGAAACAAAAGTATCAAAATATATAATTTCAAAAATTGTGTTAACTTGTCTTAATTGTTATATAAATAAATATGTTTAAGATATCTTGGTATAATATTAAAAAATACAATATATAGGAGCATTATATAAAAAAAGAATACAACACCTAGAGTTCACAGCTGGTTTCCCATTCCATTACTAACTAGGCCTAAATACATTTAAATTCGTTGATCAGACTGGAAACGGTGATTTTGCAGTAGTATGGTCGTATTCGTTATATAATCCTAAATCTTACTTTATGAACCTAATAATTATTTAATTTTTTTTATTCATCTATGGTAGTTTTCATTTATTAATAACACATATTTTGTATGTTGCATATTTTATTTTTTACTTTATATGGTCAATTATCTATATTCCTCTGTTTAGTTATATAACATTATTAAAGATTTGCTTCAATTATATCACTGGCTCTTTGTTATTATTATTATATATTTGCATTTTGTTTTTCTAGTTAGCTCTTATATATTAGAAGTTACTAGATTTTAACTATTCAATTTTATACAGATGATGTTATTTTGCACCTATTTACTTATATTATGGTGTAATGCATACATCGACCACTTCTTATATCTGTGCCTGTAAAATAAGCATATTTTTTTTGAAGAGGAAAATTAAAATTATATTAGATTAATCCACATTTAAAACTGATATTAAATATCGGATATGTACTTTTGATATGCATTAGACAACTATATTTGGTTATAGAATCGTCTAAAAATGATGTTGATGGAACTAATAAGACATGTTGTGTTTTTTTAACATGATAATTTTAATATATGTATAATTATTTTTGTATTGTAAACATATACAATTGTTTTGTGTAATAGAATGTTCGAGTGTCATAAAAATTGAACAGAATGTTTTAGAGTTTATTTATCTTATATAATTCAACGAGACAGTGACTGAGATAGTTGAATTCTGAGTTAAAATTGGATGCAACGCATATCTGAGATATTTAAATTTGTTTTATTAGGTCCTTATAAAATCTGAATATAGATGTATTTATCTATTTTTAGCTTCGTTATAATTGTCCTATTATTCAAAATTTATAACATATTATATAGTGTATCATGTAATCTATAACTTAATCTGCTATTACATGTCTATTCTTAAGCTCGTCTGTCATGTAGGCTGCATCTACATGAGTGGGATAAATAATACTTTGATTCGAAAGGTTCGGTCCTATGCCAATTCCAGAGATCCAAATAGTTGCTATCGAGACATGTTGACAGGGAAAGAATATTGTGCCTGTGTGATGATAATTGGGATTATAGTCTTTAGTGGAGGTTAATTTAACTACGTTGGTGAAACGGATCTTGACCTAATCTATAAAATAACGCAGAATGTAATCAATTTGAACCTGAGTAAATTTATGGATATCCTGACTAAATCAAGTAGCAATAGCTCTGATCAAGAACAAGATGGCAGTAACTCTGCTCGAAATAGGGTGAGTTCATTTAAGCAGGAGGTCTTCGACTCGATGTATAGTTATGTTACGTGTGGATGCAGAAGGCCTGAATTATCTAGTAATTAGCGATCAAGGGACATTGGCGATGTAAACATGTCAAGATTAGTATTGTCAATAATATTGATATTCAATTATTACCATATATAGATTATTTACAATATGGTATTGTTTACAAATTCAGAGCTACATAAAATACATATAATATAAGTAAGTTAAACACGTATTTTTATATATAGATATACATACACGGTTATAATTTTTTTGAGTTTACAAATACATGGGTATTGGCATAATAATGCTGACACCATGATCTTATCATGTTTTATTAATCTATAATATCACCTATATAGCACTATTGTGTTTACATAGTTTATCCTTGCTGTATATTGTTACCTTTTTATCAAAATATTTTTTTATATTGTCAGATTTTATATCGACATTTTAGATTCATATATCATATCGCTTTTGACTTGGGACATTTCATATATTATAATAACTGAGCTCAGATAAATATGGTATTTTAGTACACTTATATATTTTTATTGATCTAGGACTATTTATAGTTACTTGCTTAATAACAGATATTCTTATGTATGTATATTCTTCTATCTATTCACATATTCATATCTACCAGTATATATAATCATAAATACCATACATGCTCTTTTCTATACCTATATACCATCTTTATTTACTTATCTATATATATGCTATATACCTATATATGCACACACTTAGAGTGATCAACATAGTCTAAGCAGGTTCTAATGACATAAAACCTACATCTGATCTGTCCAAAAAGTTAACATGGTGCAGATTACCATCAGTTTCCTAATACAATCAAAAACTGTGTATACTTCGCTGATATAGGTTTAAAGATTAGCTGATCAGAAGGTTGATCAGTATCGAGTATAACAGAAAATTAAAGAGTAAAAGCAATACAAGCAATAAATAAAAATCACGAGTAGATCGAAGGGATTGAACAATTAAAAAAGACGAAAAGTATAATAAAATAAGAAAATATAAGAATAGATTAGATATTGTAAGATGATAGGTGGAAAACATACAGAAAATAAGGTCAAGAATAAACAATGAATAAAATAAGAGAAAATAATAATCGATAAATTAATAATTCAAATGTATATTTATATATACACCAAATAATGAAATTAATATAATGCTTAAAATATTAAGTCAATAGAATAAAATAAATTATGATAAAATAAAATAATAATCAAGATACAACATAATAGATAGATAGCAATCAAAACAACGAAAACTTAACACAAATAGTGGACGTATAAAAAATCAAAATAATTTAGATGGAACGGTTATGATAAAGGAGAATAAAGAGGTATTAATATATAGAAAATATATATATAGATTGTATACAACACAATATTTATTTACACTGTCTAATCTAAATAACTATGAATAATATTAGATCTTAATAAAAATATATAAATAAGCTGGGATATTATATATATATCTGAACTGGTTTGTTACCAAATACTAACCTATATAGCTCGTATTGTTATATCTATTCTAATTTTTTCTTCAATATATATACGTTCATATATTACAACCAGTATTTTGTTACAGTTTAAAGCATTTAGCTTTAAATCGTGGTTTATATTTACTTCTTGAATAGACCTGATGCTTCTATTGTGAATATTAAAATTTTGTTATTCAGGCAGACATTCAATGATCTCGTGTAAACTACTGAATAGCAGACCCAACCGGTGTATTACCCTATTCCGCTAACATATTAAGATTGCCCACTAAATACCGTTTCTGAACGACATACATGGCCTTATTTTTGGTATAGTAACCGATATATCTAATTACCTCATTCATACTTTTCTGCTAATTATGATACTTGATTGTATACACCTGTCATTATAAATATTACTATCTTGTCATTATATTCAGCTTTAATAACTCAATTGATTTCCTGAATCAATCTGATTATAAACGATAACCTAGGAATATATATTAACCCGTTGTTGTTAAAAAAAACAGGTACATCTGTATTATGTATTCCTATAATGATCTTGACATCATTGACTAAACTTTCCGTCAGCACAAATTCATAGGAGAAAAATTTCACATATAATCTTGTAGTTGTTGTTGTCATAAAAGCAAAGATCTGCTAGTATATCTGTATTGGTTTTCTTGAAAAATAGATTAAAATTATGCAGCTCATAGAGTCAGTTATTCTATTATATCTCCTCGACCTCTTCACATTGACCACAGATCCTTGTTGCTTCCAAAAAAAATCCAAAGATTTTTTTTGCTCGCCGAGAGCAATCATTACACAATTCTTACAACAACTTCCTTATCTGTTCTAGATATAAAATAAGAGCCTCATTTATACCTTCAGTCATCGAAAATGTACGTGTATGTATGATATTACAACAAGCTAGGTGTAGCAGATAAACCGACTGCTTTTACCCGTTACTACAATCGGGTCTAGGCGAAAGGAATTACTACAGTTCTCTTTGTCAATTATGATCAAAATTTTCTATCTATAACTGCGGAAGAACTCGCTATTAGATGCCAACTACCATATTAGTAGAGTTTTTAAAGAGTTTTTTGAATAATTCTAATTTTTAAATTACATAATTTTCTCGCTTTACATTGGGTTTTTCATTCATTTTATCGAGTAAAGCAATATACCTCTAACTAAGGGCATTCGTCTTTGTATCTTTTCAATTACCGCTAATGACCTTTTATTGTCTATTTTATCCCAAAGACACGTAGTTTGAAAAGCTTCAAAATTCGTTTCTTTCAATAGAAATAATTTATTCTTGGCTAAAATATTCAAGAACGGTAACTGCATTCGATTCCTTTTCCATGTATCATCAATGACCACCTACTTATTTAAACAATCTCAACTAACTAAAGAACAAATAAATCTTCTCGTGGAGCAATTTTCTCAGGCTTCCTTTCAAAAACTTGCTCAATACTTAGGCCAGATTAATCTTTTTTTTTCGTTGGAACATTCTCTTCATAATTCGCTCGACTCTATAATCACGTCTATTCACCCCGTTATCAGCAAAAAAATATGTGTACGCATAATTTAAAATTTTTTTCATTTCTAATCCTTTTTTAATTTTAAATAGACGGACATGGATATTTATATTGATTTCATTGTTAAATAAACATTCTGTTTACTTCTTCTGACCAGAATTCATCAAGAAAAAAACATGAACTCTTCACTAACGCTGTTTAAATTTTCAGGAGGTATATCCCGTCAATTTTCAATCTGAACTAAGTTATCAAATATTACATTATCAAGTACGTATCACATCTGCATTAGCGTTTTTTTTGATGAGGCACTCTAATAACTAATAAATCCTTGAACTCACAGTCCTTTTACCTTCGAGCCCTGAATCTCAAGTTTTGTCAGCGTTTGAGCGTCCTGAATCCGCAACATTCTGTACTCATCGATACTCTTACCAACATCGACAAATTAGTAGAAGGTGATCATGAAGTCTCTCAAGTTAAGCACGCCGATTACAGTACCTTCAACCAGCACGTTGCTAAACAATACTCTTGGTGTTGGTCTGGACTCGATATGTTAACATATCAATGGCTAAATTACTTTATCAAAAAACATCTAAGGTTATATCTCACGCTTATTTCGGACCAAAAATTAGTCAACTCACGATCAGATACCCTAATTAGTGTGCTGAGCTCGATCAGTTATACAATACTCGATATGTTTTCAACATTTAATAATGAAATGATTCTTAGAGATTACTATAAAGGGAAAATTCATCTTCCTCTTTTCCAATCATGTATTTTAGAAGAATTATTTTGTGCTGCTTTATACGTTTTCAAGTCCTGGTATGACAATGAAAACAAAAAACTTCATTTCCCAAGCTTTCTAAATCAACTATCTAGTAAATTGATCAATATCTTATCCTTCCCTTATTCTGTATCATCGTTTCATCTACATTGGATCGACTACGTACAAAATGAACCCGGAAATTCATCAGCAGCTTTCAATGAAACCGACAAACAAGGATTACTAGAGGCCATTTTCAAATATCCTCCAAATGAGAAGAATGTTGACGCCCTCGATCTATTACACAAACTGCTAGTTAGTGAAGAAAATAATTTTCCAAAGGCTCAAGTTCGCGTTTCTGAGACGGCAAAACATATCTGCCATTCATCAGCCTTAGAAAGCAGTCTAGACATCTTAGGTGATTTCAGCAAAAAGAGTTTCTATTATTTAGAAACATTGGTTGGATGGTCTTCGATTACACCTTCGATACCTAAACTAGTAAGCCTCTTGTACAAAAGTACTCAGCGCTCTAATTATTCGTCTACTTTTGAACATTTACTCAGTCCTACTCGGACGTTTTTCTGTAAACTACTTTACTTTCTAGATCAATACTGTCGATCTGTAGCATGTGGTTTCGAAATGCTTGATAGTGAAGTACAACGCTTATCAAAAAATCATAAGGAGCCATTTCCTTATTATCGTTTTTCTGAGTTTACACGTCTGAATAACAGCTACGTCAATATTAGCGCACTATCTATCCTATGCCGAGCCATTCGCCAATACATCGATATTTTAGAAAAGTTGATGGCACGTAATTTTATTCTTCATCTAGGCATTTGTTCCTCGGCTTTAGAAAGCAATAGATTGGTCGAAATTGTTTTAGAATTACAGCAATTGCAACTGTTACGGATCGAACATCTAAAATATGAATCTTTTGGAGGTAAAATTAGCGGTATTATCTCGACATTCTGTTCAAATCTTCCTGATGAGCAAAGTGGTAGCTTTTCTGTAGGTCATCGGTCTGTGTTCAATATGATTCCAATGTCTACTATAACGTCTCTAGATAAGTTAACACTATATTTTGTGACTTATCTTAGCCGTATTTACTACACACACTTTTCCAACATGATCGAGATATACATTGACAATCAAACCAACTTCACACAGCTTTTAACTAAATCAAGCGAGATGTGCTGGGAGCTGTTATCTAAATTGCGTGTTCATTCGACATTTTTGCCTATATTGTGGTCAGAGTCTTATCCTATAGAAGAGTGCTTTTGCAAAATTGTCATGGCACTTGACAAGGCATCACATAGCGATTACGAACACATCAACTCGGATACAATAAAAAAGTTGTTCGAAATTCTACTTGTGCAAGAAGCCAATTTTGATAGTTTGCAAATATGCGTCGATTTGGTCTTCAATGCACCTGAACCTTCTGTAGCTATTCAAAAACTTAAATCTAAATTCCCAGTTAGAGGGACTTATATTCAGAGAGTTCAAGAGTTTATAGGTAAATAAGCCATATGTGTTAAATTATGAAATACATAAAACTTTCAGTCTTTTAGACCAATTATACTGCTGATATTAGAAAGAGGAACAATAGATTGTACGTGGTTTTATTGTGTTTTGTTTTGATTTTTTATCCAGGTCTCATAGTAATATGTCAATGCCAAATTCTTTTAATTCTCTATTCCGTTTCTACTTACTAAACTGGACATTATACCTTTTTAAAAGTTTCCTAGAAACACCACCACAGACAGATGTAATATCTAGATGTACAACATTATAAAAAACATATTTAGATTAAAAGATCACTTGAAGATGATATAACTTATCAGCTAAGCATTTCAGACTATGCGAAAATGTGCAAGCATCCAATCTATATAGATCGGAGACAAAAAATATTTAATTTGACTCTTCTCGAAGACGCTTTTAGTGCCGTACCAGAAAGTTATGTTTCAATGAGAACAGCGGTCTGTTTACTTTTTTAAAGACACCTTTGCAATAAGATTTTAGAGCCCAGAGCAATATTTGAAAAGGTAAACAAATTTGTCGAGAAATAGCCAGTCTGTAAGGATGCTGGTACGCGCCTTCTTTTGTCAGACGTGTTACGTTTCTATCATAGCAACGATTTGACTAGGAGCAAAAACTATTTTTTTAGCTTAGTGAAGTCGTTGATTCATTGAAATGTGAACTTTGCATTTTCATATGAGATTTGAAGCCAGTTCTGATTACGAGTAATCTTTGCTCAAGTTCCATACGAACAATTTTGGTGAGTAAAACAAGATGTTCTTTTTTGAAGGATATGACAAATAAAAACGGATCAGAGTCCATATAGCTTGAAAGAGGTTAATGATGCCTAGCCTTTAAGGTCATCTGAAGACTTGGTAACATACAGAAATACAAAGGCGGATCACGAACATACGAAAGAAATTTTGAATGACATGAAGTAAAGTGGAAATTTTAAGATCAAAGGCCCAGTTATAGTGAATGTTAAAGATCAAACTTATTGATGGTAGTTTTTCGCACTTTCTGGATACCATGTTCGATTCTCTACGGAATTTTTCGATATTACATGCATTTAAGCATAAAACTATTTTTGAATATGATGAAAGAAATGAGTTACGTAGGCTTGCACTAAACAACTGCACGCTAAATTACATAAACCAAAATTTCTAAGTTCAGTAATCTCCTTTTCATTGAGGCCATACTCGCCCCTGCTAGCCGGAATCAATGCATCTCCATTTGAGAGCTTGCTTGCATAGATACACAACAGATGCCAGACAGCCAAGAAGATGGCCCTCTAGAACTTTTGTCCATTCAAGATGTTCATACGTCGAACGTGTCAGATTTTGCCTAGAATTATAATAAAGACTGGGTCATCGCTAGCATCGACGCCAATAATACCCTAGAGATATAGCAAATTGCGAAAAGCGTTCATTCTGATCAGAAGGACAAATTGAAATCTAAAACCTAAAGTTTTGTAAAAGAGTGCCTCAGTTATCGCAAAAATGCTTTTTTTCCTTCTCTGGAGAGTTAGAAGAAGAATGGCCGTGCCAAAAATATATTTTTCATCTGAGCCACAAGTAAAAACTGTCACAAAAAATTCTTTTTTTTTGAGCATTCTGATTGGTCG
Organism: Schistocerca gregaria; assembly: GCF_023897955.1. Taxonomy (NCBI): domain Eukaryota; kingdom Metazoa; phylum Arthropoda; class Insecta; order Orthoptera; family Acrididae; genus Schistocerca; species Schistocerca gregaria. Next base: position 7,659 of record NW_026061743.1, on the reverse strand, counting down.
CTTTTTGCTGTCTGTCACCGTGTTTCTTCTGATGTCATAAACTACCGAATCCGCTTTAGGCATTAAGAGTGTGGTCAACGTGTCTAATTGGCCTTGTTGAGACGTCTATTACATGCTGATCGAATCGTTAGCCTCTTGCATGTTCGCATTAGCACCGATGTCTAGGTGTTATATCACTTTCACATGGCCCGCGCAGACCATCTAGGAATCGGTCTTACCTAGAAGTATTTTATGTAAAAAAATGGAGCACTATGCGGCGGCTGCTTGCTGGAAGTACCTTTCCAAACTTCGTTTTTCCGTTCGGATTAGAACCTTTTTCTAATATCGACTTGCAGATATTCACATTCTTCGTGGTATAATACAGCAAAGAGTATCCAGCTGTTTTGTTCGTTGATGTTCGTTGCGGTGTGAAGTAGAAATTTGCATTGTTGGGTGCACAAAAAAAAAGCGCAAAAAAAGCAGACCTTGAACCTCAAAGCGGGCAGTATGGTTATGCTGCGCGCAATGGAGGTTCTGAAGCTTGGGCCGTTTTTTAAAAATCCTGTTCCTGTCCCTCCGAACAGGAATCGTCCGGTTTCTCGCGCAAAAATTACCAATTTTTGCTGCTCAGTTTCGGTCGATCTGTTCTGTCGAAACACGAGGTTTGAAGGCCGGAATTCGCAAACCTTCTACGTCGCTGATGTGCCTCACCGTTGCCTCTCGCGGCCGCTCCTTCGCGACATTGCCTGGAGTTTACCACGGTTATGCGCCGGTTTGGCGCTGGTATCCGCCTCGTTCACGGAAGACTCCGAGCATCTGAGGACTCCGGACGAGGCCGTGGAACGCGTTCAAGCAGAGACACGTGAAGGGTCTTTTTTTCGCGTCTTTTTGTATAAGCTCCTATTTTTTTTAAGGCTAGTCCTCAGACGAGTTCGGAGGTTCTTGGAGGCCATCTTGGACTGTTTAGAGCGCGCCTTTGGTCTTTACAGAAACAGAGGCACTCGAGTAGTTGAACTGTTGGTGAAACTGGATGAGCCAGAGCTGCCGGAAGACATCAATGCAGAATTGATTCACTTCTTGGTTGACCAGATCAATCGCCTGGAAGGCGAGTCTTCTGATTACACTCTGGGCAAATTCACGTATTTTGGACCCTGCGAGCTCGAGGACCTATTCAAGAGTATACCCTCGAGCGCTGGGCGTCTTAGCGAGATTCAGCGCGCGAAGCTGATGTTGCGCGCTAGGGGCTTGCATCTCAGAAACAAAGATCTCTTTCGGCTCTTCGGAGGCGACGTGTCGTTCCTTGCCGTGTCCAACGATACGGGGGCGGTGGTGGAGATAAGTTCTTATCTGCACCTGGTCGACGGAAAACTCTACCATAATGGAATCAAAATACGCAAACTCTCTAATTCGTTGATGGACATCAATGAGCCTATCGACAGACTCACGTTTGACGCGCCACATCTAGATAAGGCGTACCTCCTCGATCCAGAGAAGCGCGTGCGCTATTTCGTTCCTGCCAGCTCAAATTGCATTAATGCCATTTGTCGGTGCGCTCTGCGCCGACTGGTGTCTAAAGATGACTGGGTCGACATAGCTGGCGTCAGTTTTGACAATATAGACTGGGAACTCACCTCGGATCTCACCAGGCCGGACTGGTACGTTTACACCCTGAGAGGATCGAACCAGCAGGGTATCGAAGTTGTGGTACCTAAGAACTTCGAAAATAGTTTTCGCGTCAATTTGGCGCTCTATGATCGCGCAAGTCCAGAGAATTTGTATGATGTCAGGAGCACATTTACACTTCTGGAGTTGCAAGCTGCGTGTACCCTGAGTTCTTTGCAGAACACGGACCCGATGAGGAAAAAAATAGGCTCGGACTTCGTCATTAAGCAAGTTTGCGCAATTCAAGCGAAATCCCTATCTCCAGAATTCAAAGAGCGTATTCTCATTTTGAGACTACCTATGGAAGGCTGCCGCGGTGAGGGTATCGCGCACATATACTACACGTACGAAATTCCTCTGAAAGTGTGGAAAGTGGAGTTAGAAATCGACAACGAGAGGTTTTTGGTCTTCAGAAATCCCGACCCAAAGTTCGAGAACCTGAAAATTACCTACGATCGGAAGAAAGATATCCTGTACTCGAGAGGGCCGTTCCAGTGATTTCCTCGCGCTATCTAAATAAATGTCCGGCAACGGTTTTGTTTCCTCCCCCTTAAACCGTGGCATTTCACCTCGCCCCCGATTTTTTCGCTCTTAAAAGTCACACCACGCGGTCTAATTGCACGCCTAGTAATCTCCGAATCTCAGATCAATGGATCGCTTCAGGAAGACTCTTTTGAATCCTAGGTCCGAAATGACGATATGAAACACAGGATATTCCGAAACTACGTGTTTTATGTGTTTGAGAACCTGCTTCATGGTCTGCTATAATAATTCACCACTATTCACCGTATGATCATCTCATACATGTACTTAAAATATACTTGTATTTATAGCATATGATGTCGTGATTAATAACCTAAATATAGATGGATAAAAGTTTTAATTCTTTAATTAATTTAACCGAAGTGACGTTAACTGCCATTTTATCTAGATTTATTTGTTAGTTAAAAGCCGGATATATATTATATCACTTCGATGAATACCATTACTAAATCTTTATTTATATTTTATTTGATTATAACTCGCCATTTATTATATGCAAATATACATATAGCTAAAGCTAACACTTACTTAGAATGGGTAGGGACAGCGTCTTATCCAAGCCAAAATTTAGCTATACCATTCTTATGGGTTATGCCACCACCTAAATTGTTATCAATAAATATGACGTGTGATAATACATTTATAAACATAGAACCGGATAAAGAGATTCTGGATAAACACATGAAAGATATTGATATTGGATTAGAAGTGAATATACTCGATCAATTATGCTCTGTTAATAGTAACTTTTGTGTTAACAGAACTCAAGAGAAAGAAAACAGACCGCGAATTATTTTCGAGGTAGCAGCAGCGATTGTTACCACATTAGCTATTGTTGAAACAGTAGCAGTGAATGGATTTATGTACGAAACTGAGATGCACGATCAACGTGATAGTCAATTGTACCAAGAGAAAATGAAAAGTAATTTATTAGAAATCGAGAATATAAGTGTTAAAGTTGAAGCATTAGAAAAAAACGTAGAAAAACTTAAAGAAAATCTCTGTGGTATTAATAGGAACGTTACATCTGGAAACCTTGCAAATCAATACTTGTCTGTTTATTGGAATAGGTATAAAAGTGTTTTGGATAGTGCTATTCGAGGTGAGGTAAATCATCAATTATTAAATCTAGGCGAATTGGGCAAATTAATAGCGAATAAGGGTTTAAAATATAAATACAGTGAGTTAGATATGTTCTCGATGTTCCGTGCAAGTAAATTTGTTCTTGTTAAACATAATCCAGCTACACCGTCGATTTACGGAATATTAATGGTTCCAATAATATTGAAAACAGAAACATTACCTGTTTATAGACCGTTAACTCTTACCATTGCTAATACACGATACTACAAATTTCCAAACGAGATTGCAATCTCTTACATAAGAAATCATTACCATGTTTATCAACTCGAGGATTGCGAGATGTTAAATGGTCAATATGTCTGTCCAATTAATGCTGTTAAAACTTCTGATAAAACACGTGAAATAGAGGATTTTATGAACGATATTGATAAATCTATAACTTCAGATGTTGCAGGATATAATCAAGATTCTATCGAAGGAATGAATGGAGTCTACATTAGAAAGGGTCAAGAATATTCTCTGGTCAAATTATCAGAGAATATCAACGAAAACTTTAAAACGAATGAGAATTCATTTATTAATTACGATGAATTCGATGTACTTATATTAGGAGAAAAAAAAATAATTGGATCAAATGAAATAAATCAATCATTAAATGACGGCAATAAAAACGATCTCGTGGTACAAACATATAATCAACTAAGACACGCCAAAGAACTTTTACTAAAAAACAACATATTGACTGATGAAAAAGTGGAACAATCCCCTTCTGGTGATATCGTTTGGACATATGCAGTAAATACTATTGACACCTATAAATATGTATCTATTGCAGGATATGTATCTATTCTGATACCATTGTTCTGGGTTATTTATATTGAGTATCGTATAAGAATTAAACGCTACTAACATATGGAACCGTATAGCATATTAATCTGATAAATGTGCAATTTCATCATGTTCACACAATAGCATACAAAAAGTAAATCTAAAAAGCCAACTTCAGAATTGGTATATAATAATGTAATAAATAACATATAAAACCTAATTATAGGCTATGTTTTATTTTCTTTCTTAGATCATAAATCAGAGTAACTTAGACCTTTTTCAAAAATATATTTTTCAGGAATAGAATTGAAGATAGGTAGTCTGGGCAGTGTTCAGAGTAATATGACTCAAGGCAACTTTGTTTGTTTTTTCTTCACAACTTTGCAGAGACAAGTCTCAACGTGGATTCTTATATACAAAGCTGGAAATGATTGAAATAATATATATGTAATCAATGGCAATATATCTTTTTAGAATCGAAATAAAATAACCTGTTATATTATTCAGTAGGACATTGTTCATCTACCGAGGACTACTGAGGTAAACCTTGATCGGGTTTTGGTAAAATATTTATTCAATATACTAAAGCTAATTTAAACAACATATTCAACAACTGTTTTCTTAAAGACAGAGGTTAGGGAATATATAATACTATAGACAAGTTAATTAAAAATTTTGACATTTATAGATAATTTTTCTATATATATTGACCAATTTCTGGTTACTGTCTAGATGTATCCAAAATCAGTTTGGATAAGCCTGCTTTCATAAAATTATGTATATACATTGACTTAGTAACTTTTACACTTTTACCTATACAATTACTCGTAATTATAAGTCGCCATTACCATAGCTAGGATAAACACATCACCTTAATTATTATTAAATTGTCAAAAAATAGATTTGAATAAACAGACTTTGATCAAAATATTTATATTCTATAAATGGTTTTGATTACAATATACGTTCGTACTTTCTCATAGCAACATCTCCTTTTAGCTTTATCAAATGACATCAGGTTCTAGACGATTCATTTTTGCTTATCCGTTTTTTTGAGCAAGTTGTTTTTTATATTCCTAGATCGACGATATGTTTTAACTTGGATATGCTGAATTATATATTCACCAATCTGATATCTATTAAATTTTGCTTTAAGCGCTGTACAAGATCTAAGCTTAGACATTTCAGCGAATTATTAAGACATTAGACTGTAATTGTATTAGATTGTGTCATTCCACGTATTTTAATTCCTCTGATAAGTACGTGGTTAACACAATCCACCTTGACGTATCGCTCTACTTCAATATGTTATTTAGACCTTCCATTAGTACATTAACTTTTCTATTTCTCCCTAGCATTAACTTCATTAAAAAAGTGAGAAATCTAAACTAACATCATTCTACGCTTTTCTATTTACAATACATCAATTTAAACTATTTTAATTTTATTATTGTTACTATATATAAAATTTTATTTGATGGAAGTAGAATCATTCGTTTGTTCTCGAGATGTGTTATAGTTTATGTGAGAGTTTAGATTTTCTTTTGAATAATATCAAGATATACATAGAATGTTACTTATAGATGATGCTAAGCGACAGCGCGTCTAGTTGGATGCTGTCTTTTAAATGATGTCTTGTTCTACGAACTAATCATATAGAATAGAGAATTTTATTGGTCTTTTTTTTCATTTGTATGCCCATTAATAGATTCATATAAGGGATTATATTTTTTGTTTCAATGCAAAGTTTATATGTGTTAATATAATAAGCCTTCTGATTTCATCTGTAATAATACGTTTTTAGTGCGTATATTATTGTTACGAATGCTTATTCATCCTGCTAAAAATAAAATTCTTTATATTATTTTAAGGATAACCGATAATCTCTAGATATTAAACTATAAGAAGTAGATTCATTACTTGTCGCCTGTATCGGTACTACGCATAGATGTTCCTGCATATTCTATTTTACACATTAAGCGTATTGTGTTCGACTAACGTACATAGGTCATAACAGATTCTATCTACGTGCTGTTTAAAAAATAGTCACAAGACGGTATTTCTATCAAATATTGTTTCTTAAATCTTCATAATAGCGCAATCATTAGTAACTGTTGATATGCACATAAATATTTGATCGACAATAGGTTTGTTAGTAAAAAAATCCATCATAAGATATAGACAAAAATAGTTGTCGCTGCAATACGTGTATATATAATTACTGTTTTGGATATTTATAAAGGTTTAATGATGTTATGTATATATATATATCTTTGCTGATATTTAGAATCATTTATAGCTCATTTATGTCTAAACATATGTAGACATGTTTAGAAAATTTTACTAATTAAAATTGTATATAGATGTTTACTTATAGATATGCAGTGGCTCAGTTAGGAGTGCTTTGCCTGCTGGTGATAGGATATTAGGCTCAGTCCTCTATCTAGTCATCGAAAGTTTTCCGGGTGCCCTTTTTCTCTCGGTCCTGGATAGGCTTTCAGAGTAACTACGACCCTAGTTCTCTGATAAATAGGAATTATTTACTGTGGTTTGGAGCCCGCGTAAAATTGTGAATTCCTCTCTGCCTGTTGAAATATAATAAAGCGCGTAAACAGTCAGAAAACTAGAGATAAAGCGAAGTAGCCTCGTTAGTATAAAATAGTATATGTATACAATATACTTTTACTTATACTTAAAGTTATGTATACGAAAATATTTGATGTGTAAAGTTATACATAGTTTGTTGTATTTAGATTATTATTTTCTGATGCTTGAAATTATTTGTAACTTGTTATGTAGCCAAAAATGAAGTAAAAAATAATAATAGCATAAAATAAATGATTAATATAATAATACAAATATAAATATGTAAAAATGAATTAAAGTGTTGAAGTTATATATATGTGTGTATGTATTTACAATGTTAAAATATGATATTTAAATTAGAATTAATGATAATATCGAGTTAAAAGGTGTATAATATAAATTAATTAAAATTTATATATAACATAATTTTATTTATATTGACATTATAATATATACTTTTATCTATTGATATTATTAAAATTTTAAATATGTTGTATATTGGAGTATTCATGGACTATATATAAGATGGACCTATACAATAATGGTGATTTTATATTGAATGTAAAAGATGATAATAATAATTAGTGTTATTATTATAAATTAATAAAGAGAATAGTTATTATAGATGAGTTATAGATGAGTTATAATATATTATATATATATATATATAATATGAATAATATATAGTAAAAGATATATTAGATATATATATATATATATACAGTTACCTCTGGTTGATCCTGCCAGTAGTTATATGCTTGTCACGATGATTAAGCCATGCAAGTGTAAGTATAAGTTTTTTATTTATAGAAAACGAGACTGCGGACAGCTCAATAGTGCAGTTTAATTAATCTAAGTAATTATAAATTATATGGATAACCGTAGGAAATCTAGGGCTAATACATGATTTATATTAGTTTTGTTAGAAATAAGTGAGTAATAACAAAAAAGTATATAATCTATCTGTCTCGCGTGTGT